>NC_044496.1:22421271-22488771 GCF_902362185.1 Chanos chanos
GTTTATTTCAAGCTGTGTGAGCTTGTCACACATTTTCCTCTGACCCTTCATTTAGAACAAGCAGCATTCAGTCAATTTCATTTCTGGACCCTCTGGGTAAATTACTTAGACTGTAAAGCATGGAAAATGGTGATATCACAGCCTTGCATTGCTAATGGTTTGTGTTCCTAAAATAATGTGGAAGTATGAAACTGTCAGTTTTTCTTGAAAAATGGAGGTCACTTGGAGGACACAGGCATGTGTAGCTTTTTCAAAATCCCTCTCACTATATTTGTATTATACACCTGTTTCTTATCCTTATCCAAGCCTTCGGCTCGATACATTAATAAGTTTGGTCTTACACTCCGATCAAGCAGGTGTCAGCTTAACTGCTTCCACTGAGCTCTAATGGCCAAATCAGAGTGATTACTCATGTGATTAGTATTCTCTTGGCATTTGCAGGCCACTGAAAACAAAATGCATAGCTCCAAAAAAAATCTTGCTTTGCTTAGTAGGCTGTGTGATGAGCGACTGAGCAGTTCCGTGTCACGTAAATTGAAGAATTTACATGACACAGGAGTGGAGGATTTACACTTTATAGTGTCAGACTCAAATAGTTTTAAAAGTGCTGGACATGGAAAAGATTGAAAGCCTAATATATTGCAGCTGTTTTGAGGTGCAGTCCAGTTTCCGTTGCCTTGGCTGTTTCATCACATCACTGTCACTGAGACCACAAAGATAAACACTGTGTTTGGCTGGTCAGCTGATGCCAGTTGCCATTCTCACTGACATGCTAATCTGTGCTCAGGCAAGAACATCAGTGTATTATGATGGTTTTGAACTAGCTTTTTGATTTGTCTGTCGTACATAGGTCAATGATGAATAAAAAATTATACCTGGCTTATTTGTATTTTAACATCAAGTGTAAGTTTGAAGACATCACTGTTAAGCTGATTCTCATTGCGATTGCCTCTTAGAAACTGATGCTGTTCTATAAATTTAACACCCACTTCAAAATTACTGGTGCAGTTGACAAAGTCATATATAAAAGAATGAAGAAAATAAAGTTCACAAATAATATGTTAAAGTTTGAGCTCAAATGTAGAAAAACTATGTGAATATATTTGTTCAGAGTAAGCTTTGCATCTCCAAGTTATATCGTTTATCAAGTTACTGACACCTTTTAAGGCTCTTGCAAATATACTCATTGGGATATACAAATGAACTACCAGTGATGTAAAACCCAACTGTCATCCAATTTTAGATCTGTTGTCATGAGAAAGTTAAAGAATTCACAAATTAAGTAAGTAATCAATTAATTTTTTTTTACCAGTTTTTTCCCCTTCTCTTTCTCTCTCTCTCTCTCTCTCTCTCTCTCTCTTTTTCTGTATCTGTAGCAACAACTTTTTTTTGTTGTTGTTGTTCTGAGTCATTTGATGGATGATTTCAAAAACAGGGTGGTACACCATGTGTTGGTTGTGTCTATCTCTTAATAAAGACACAGTGTCTGCTCTCTTTGCCTCTTGTGTATTGAATGCTGGACACCAATATTCTGGAAAAAGGACCTCATATGATAAACTGTGCTATGTGATTGGTAAATCAGTCCTACTTAACATTCCACAGTTCTGTCCAGATGGAACCAGACACAGAGGGAGGAACATTCGCTTGAGTGGCTTGGGGCAACATTTGCCAAAATGGTCAGTGAATATCCAGGGTCCTAAGTTGAGGCTCTTGTTGTCAGTCATTTCTCCATGTGAATTCCTTTCCTTCTCAAAGCCATCTGTCATGACTTCACTCATCCCTCCATTTTTCCCACAATGAAAAGAGTCGGGTGGAAGTGGGAAAAAAAATTGTGAGTGATTCACTCATAATTTTTTTTTTTTCTTTTTTGGACTTTTTACACAGACAGCCAAGCGCAGAGTAGTGATGTTGTTTGGACTGCGGCCGATTCTTGTCTCTTTGTGCTTGGTCATTATCTCAGAGGGACTGATTGCAGGTTTAGCATGATGGAGATTGTGTTGTCAGAATTCTGCTCAGCTCCAGAAACAAACACAGGCTTCTTTGACCCACAGGGCCAAATGCCTTTTCGTTTTAACATTGCCTGCAGGTAGTTTCTCACTTGCACTTCAGCAGCCAGTGAACTGCTGCACTGATGCCACTCTGATGTCAAAAAAAAAGAAAGGAGGAAAAAAAGTAATAAAAGTCCCCATATCTGAAATGAAGTGAAATTAGCATAGTCATTCGTGCTGAATAAAATAGCCTGGCAAGCAGAGAAAAGATGGAAGAGATAGTTCTAATCTGGCATGAACCAAAAGTCCAATAATGGCTCCTATCAGTACTATCGTCTTGGGTAAAAGAAAAAAAAGAGTTAATGAATAGATAAATTCCTAAAGTTTAGTTAGGAGGAAGGAGAGGTGGGACTTCTGGTAAGTTTTGACATTACGGTGTCTCACTCATTTCTAGCTGTGAACAGTTCAAATCTTCTTCTTTGTCGTTTCAGAGCCTTGCAAAACACTTACATAGTGTAACACATCATGACCTGTCAAATGAAGTCATAGGCTAGCGAGAGGTACTTTTTACATGACTAGTCAAACATACCCATTCTACTCCGATGAGCAAAGTCAAAGAAAAAAGCCTAGCTATTGTGAAATGAGGTCAAGAGTATTGTGCGGATTTTCTACTTTTCATTTCATTCTCATGTCTGTGTTGGCCCTGAAGTGCTAACACAGCCCCAGAGAACTAATAAACAAAACTGAACGCATGAACAAGCAAGCTTTTAACACAAGAGAGTGGGAGCTTGTTCTGTAACGGAAGCACATACACGCTGCAGTCAAGGTAGGGTACATTTTTCTCTACCAGTCTTAGATTTCTTTGGGAATTTCTACTGAACTGTGAACCTCTATGCTAAGCTGACAAGCAAGGGAGGGACTAAATCAGTATTTATGATCCAACTTTACGTGGAAAAAAATGAGTTGGAAAATTTTTTTAAATGACAAAATATTTACTGACAGGAAAAATTGCTTGACTTAATATTGGCAATGAATGTACCGTAGAGAGTAGAGGATTTTTTTCAGCCTTTTATATTCAAACCCAAACCCTCTCCATCAGCATCAACTGATGGATTTACATATTTAGTCAGAACTTCAAAAAATCTTTGCCTCTGACCTTTTGTTTGAGAATCTATCCTTGCTCCTTACATTTCACACACATTTGTTGTCTGACTGTTGCCTCAGTTTTAAATTCCTCCCTCTCACGTCTCATGGTTCATTCTGTCCTCTTGTCTCCAAACCAGCTTGTCCAGAAGCCTCCAGTCCTTGGCTGATGGACATGCTTTGTTCAGACTACTCTGTGCTAAGGATGGGAAAGAGGAGATTGAGGAAATCCAGCTCACCTACTGATAGGACTCAGTATCGTGCCCTGCTCAAAGCCTTCTCCTCTGCAGTCACAGCTGCCAAGGTGACCTTCTTCCATTCTACAATTGACACATACATTTCCAACCCCAGTAAACTACTTTTGCTTTCTCTCAACTCCACCACAACTCACTTCCTCTCTCTTTTTTCTGCAGATGATTTCATAAGGTGCTTTGAGGGTCAATCGACTGGCCACTGTGGCCTTGGAAAGGGTTCAACGGTGGAAGGATAGCATGCATGATTACAGGTTTACTGGAGAAGGAGTTGTAAATATTACAGAAATTCTCTCCTCTGCATGCTCTGTGATGACCTCCTCCCATGACATTGTATTTATCACTCCCCTAGACTGTTCCTGGTGAAATTCTCCTACTTGCAGTTTTCCTGATCAATTTTCTCCTCACTATTGGCTTGGTTGATAGGTACCGCCCTCATTCAGTTTACCCTGTTTTATATATCTCATCCCAAAATAAAGCCCAGATCCTGCTCATTTCATGAAAGTTCTCCACATAACCTCATAACCTCATAAGTCCTCCTTAACCTCTATCCTGATACTTCTACACCTGTTTGTGGCCATAACCATATGAACCATCAAACAATGATTGTAGCACTAGCTCTATTCTGATTTATATTATAATTTGAGGATAAGATAAGTCTTTGTTGCATAGAGCCTCTCAAACTGGTGCTCCCCAGAGATTAATGCTTAGTCCACTGATCCTTTGTCTGTGTTCTGAGTTACTAAGTTCTGTTAATAAATCATATGGATCTTCTTACTGTTTGCTGTGGTGATGGTATGATGGTACTCAACCTTTACTCTCCTCTCTCCTTCCAACTTTTTGACTTGAAGATCACAGAAAAGAACTCTGTCTGTCTGTCTTACAAAACCACTTGGATGGCAAATCATCACGACACAGCTTTACAAAAAAAACCCCTCTTTTTGCTAGCAAAATATTTTCCACTGCAGGACCTCTACATTTCCAGTGATGGCTTGGGGATAAATGCTTCTTATGTTACCAAAAACTATTAATTTTTCTGTCAATCACTGCCAGAGACTGAACTTACCATATCCCTCCATACACCATCAGGATGACCACTGGCCTGCCATCGCACTCTGCTCCACCTCTAGTCACTGGTCATCTGACAACTAGTCTAATGTAACTCCCCTCCACTTGACTAGTGCCATTCACTAAAAATCACCCACAACGAATCCAAAATGTGACTACATGACTTCTTGTGTATATTTCAATTTTATCCCATACTGTAAACAATGCATGCTCAGGGAATGGGCCTAAAAATGCTAAATATCTACATGATGATGTAAGTGTAATACAACAAAGTTGGACTTACATGGGTCATTTTTTTTTTCTCTATCATGTGTAAGCTTTGCCCTCATCCGCCACTATATTATTAATATTAATGTAAGACCCCATGTGAAGTGGGATGAATATTCTTTGTCTTTTGTTTCTCTAAATACCAGCCCTGTGAGTATGCAGCATGCTTCAGCATACTGCACCATGGGCAGGTTCATTTTCTCCATGATTTAATGAGGTGTGCTGCCAAAGCAGTGAATCCAAGGTCTCATTCTAATCATTGTGTTTTATTTCCTCAGTTACACCACAAAAATAAAGATCTCAAGGATGGTCTGTTCATGAATTATTTATGCCATGAAGGAAATAATTCTTAATGGTCTGTTTAGTATTTTTTTTTTAATACTTGGGAAGAGACTAGCTGATGAAAAAAAGAAAGGAAAGGAAAAAAAAAAGTAAAACAACCTGATAGAATATATAAACTTCCCACATTTAATAGAGTGTGCTATGTTGGTATAATACAACTGTAGTATTTGAAATAAATTAAACAGGGAGCCTAAAACTAAATAACCCATTGAAATGCTATCAAATCAGCAACAGCAACAACAGCAACAACAACAACAAAAAGTTAAAGACTAACAGTGTCCAGCATATAAAACATTATCAAGGCAGGGTTTGTAAGATGACAGGTTAAGAACACCATCTATCTGAGATTACTTCTGGTGATTGTATAAAAAGTGCATACTCTCATTAACCCTGGGTTTTTTTTTTTGTTTTTTTTTTTTAATCTTCAAATTCCCATTCCTAATTTTGAAGTGAAATTAAAAGTGCACACCACAGACCTTAACCCCAAGGTTTTAATGGTTACATTTGTTGTGATCTGTTGAGCCACGGTGGTTTTGTTTCTGTAGTGTAATCTTGTCTTTTGGCACTGGCTGTTTTTGGAGCCATCCATAACTGTGTCAGGCAGATGTTCTGCGTCTGCTGTTGTTCCCTTTTGCAATCTGTTCTTGTTATCACAGAGATAACACGTTGCAATCATCAGTCGTCGTCAGGAGGGCATGCAGCCCGGCCTACCTGTGGCTCTCGTCCTGTCTGCCAGGGAAGTAAAAGCATCAGCCACTCCCTATTGGAACTCAGCTGGAGCTTTAGCAAAACTCATTTTGTTTTCCTTTGGGACTTCTAAGCTTGATAAACAATCTCCAGAAAACTTTAACTATCCCTATAAGATTCTGTACTTGTGGGAGATCAGTTGAATCATTGCAGACAAGGACAAAATTAATACAAGAACAAATGTGCTAAACTGAAAGTTCTATGTTGGAAAATGTAAAGCAAGCTTACACAGCCGAAAGAAAATAAACTTAAAGAATTTAATGTTCGTCATGCGACATAATATCTATGGCAACAAGGTGCCTCCTCTGTCCCACAAGAGGAGCAGTCGTTTTCGCATGGTGAAACAATTTGATGGGAATTCCCAGTGTGATGCTACAAGAAGAAGAGGTGCAAGCGGAGCTTTTAATGGCTGGCAGGATGGGAATATGTGATGATGAGAGACGCCCCTCTCTTTCTAAACAAGGAAGGACGTAAAGAGATAAATCAAAAGAATCATCTGTGAAGAATAAACTAAATGTCAACAAGATTAGTTCTGATGGGTCTGAATGGATGAATTGCCTCTACTCTGTTGTCCCTATAATGACTCCTCATTGGCATTTGTGGAGAAATGTGCATCGTGTTGTGTGTGTGTGTGTGTGTGTGTGTGTGTGTGTGTACAGATGTTGTGAATCACTGCGGAAGGATGACAGGCTGAAGAGGAGTGGAGCCAGGGAATTGAGCCCATCTGACATGCTTAGCACAGCAGTTAACCACAGACCCACTTCTTAGTCCCTCCTCTGTCCAGGGACCACACACCATGCACTGCATGAGAGAGCATTTCCCTTTTCATCTCTGTCTCTCACCAAATCTTTCTTTCTTAATCATCTTTTTATTCTTGGTTTATGCCTGCTATATCCTTATTCCATGTTTGGCCACTTCTTTTCTTTTCTCTTTCCCTCCTACTCACATGCTGCAGACATTCTCACACATGCATGGGACATGAGAAAGTCACAAATTACGTGTGAAAGTGACAAATTTTGTCACATTTGCTCTCTCTCTCTCTCTCTCTCTCTCTCTCTCTCTCTCTCTCTCTCTCTCCCCATCTCCTCAAAAGCCCAGGAGTGAATATGTGGCTGAGAGATAAAGAGGCATGTCCTGCTCCTTGATAGCCATTGGCTGATAAGATCCAGTTGCTGTCCATCAGGCCAGCTCATGGCACTGACTGTCAGGGACATCCAAGAAAATCTGTCAAGAGCAAATGCCTGTCATATCACTGCTATTCCACAGACAGCATCTCCACAAACAGCTCCTTTGGATGATGCATCACACTGATAGCTTCTGGATAAATGAAGGGAAAAAATAACTATAATAAGTCCAGATGGCTGCTGTTTCAGAGGATGAGAAAAGCCTGGTCAACACAGAGCTTTTGAATCGCTTGAGTGTTTTTTGGGGCAACCCATTTCGTTTCCTTTTGAAATTTATACTTTTGCTATTTAAATGCTGAGTAATTCTAATATTAGTATATAAGCTGAGAATGTTCTAGACAACAGCTCTTGTTTGATCATTACACCAATATTCAGTTTAATGAGGTAACAGCATCTGCTTGGTTAAATAAAAAATGAGAAAATAAAATAAAAATAAATAAATAAATAGATTCTTTAATATTTTCTGCAGGAAGTAGGAGGAAAAATATATTCCACTTTTTCCCAGACTGCTTGATGTGTGATCCGCAAGATCTCTCTGAAAAGCTCAGCTATTGTGTTTTACGTACTGTTCCTTGGAAAAGTGAATAACGTAATTCTCAAAAGAAACTCAGAAGAAGAAGCAGCCTCTTTAAGCAAACCAGTAAGTGTCTGAAATTCAGAATAAGATTTTAAAAGAAAACAATGAACTCTTTCAACTACTCCATGGTTCTATGCGTCCATTGTTTTAGAATTCCTTAAGGCAAGCTTTCCACCTACCTAATTTTCAGTAAAATCAGATAACAAAACTGCCTTTTTAACAGCTGAAAACAAAATATTATTCTAGAGTCCATTTATAGGTAGTAATTGTAAACTACCTGGTATCGTAATTCACAGCTTTCTGAGGTCACTGGAAGAGGAGAATAAAATCAACACATTTACAGCCCAGTGTTAACACACTAGGTGTGCTCTCATCAAAACTGGCATCATATCGCTCGCAGCCCTGCTGATCACGGTCAAACGATTTCTTCCAGAACACAAGGGCCTTATACCTAACAAACCTTATTCACTTTTGGCTGGGGGAGTGGGGGGGACTTAGCCTGGCTTAGGTATAAGGTTTCTTTGTGTTTCTCTGAAGGATTCCACTCACTGTTAATTGCCTTCTCCCCAGTGACACCACATGATGGCATGCTTCATTTAATCAGATTCTCAGCATTCATCACAAGCTCTGTGTAGCTAACTCACTTTTCCTCATGCGTCTTTTCTCCTCCGCTCATAAAAACTCTGTGCCCAAATTTATTTTCATTCATCCTTGGCACAAAGAGAATCTCTAGATTATCAATGTTTTTTTTTATTTTAGTACTTTGTGATTACAGTTAAAGAATGATGCCATTAAGTGCACAGCCAATATTATGAACACTCTTATTTTTTTTTTTTTTTAATTTAGCGGTGTTTAAAAATTTAGATACTTGCACATACTACTTGGTGAGAAAATTAGGAAAAAGGTTTCTGTTATATATGTATACTCTATTTTGTCTCATCTCTATCAGAGCTCACCAAGGCATCACACTTTCCAGAAATTGCAAACATATTTCTGCACCATATGGCTTGTAGTGATTTTGACATGTACAAGCAAACAAAAGGCAAGAACAAAATGACTGGTCAATCTTTAAGATCTTAATATGACCAGATCTGTCCATAGAGCACCACTTTGTTTTCCACCCACCTGTACATTGTCTTCTTTTTTTTTTACTTTTCTCTCCTTTCTTCTTCTTCTTCTTCTTCTTCTTCTTCTTCTTCTTTTTTTTGTAATATATTTAAAATAGGTCTCTGCCTGGGTGCCTGTATAAAATTCTGCCTCAGGCTCATTATAGGCCTTCATAAGTACAAGGTGATGCAAAAGGAAATTTATCTGCCTTTTTCTTTTATCAGCCTTCAGCAATATTCTGAAGTTTTACAGAGTAAGTTGACTAAAAAAGAAAGAAGGAAAGCAAGATGGAAAGAAAGAAAGTCCTGCACACTACATTGATATTGCTTCCTCAGACTTGGGCCAAGGCAGGAACTCCTCCTGTCTAGACTTTTTATGACACTGAGTTAGAGAAACAAAAACAAGTTCAGGCCTTTTTTTAGCAGAGCCTTGTATTTATATTGGATATAAATGCAGCATTATGGAGTAGATTTATAAAGCAAATGGGAAATTTTCTGTCCAAGTTTTATTTTCCATTCACACACACACATGCACACACACACACACACACACACACAAACACACTTTAGAGTGAGTTTAGAGTGATATGCTTTACACATAATGTCACTCCTTAAAAAAACAACAAGAACAAAAAAAAATCATGCTGCTTTGAAGTACAAGCTGGTGTTATGGTTTTCATCGTCATGACATCCCATTGTGTGTTATAGAGCGCATGTGCATTAAATCCTTTACAATAATGCACCCTGACAATCATCCCATAAGCACAGCCATGGCTTCATCACTCTGCATGGATCACTATTGACACAAAACCATATTTTATTCATTTGGAGAATGATTCGGACTGGTTAACTTTCTTTTTTTTTTTTTTTTTTTTTTTTTTTGGAGTGTCTACCTCGTCAAACATATTTCATTTCGCACTATGAAAGAGGAAAAATGTGTGATAACATTAAAGCAGAAACAGACAGCAAGTAGGGGTGGGAAATGGATGAAATGAAAATGCTGAAAAAAAGCCTTCAGAACCATAACTGTCTTTCTTTGTCTTTGGAGTTTCATCATTCTATCTGTTCCCTCAAAGGCCATTTCAGGAAGATCATACATTGCAATTTTAATACTAATTTTTTAACCCCCCACCTCCAGCCTAATTCTACCCAGTGTGTGTTATTGTGTGTGAAGGTTTTTTTTTTTTCTTTTTCTCTTGCTTAATGGTGTCATATCTTTTTCTTTCAAATGCATTTTTAGATTGAAAACTCATAACAGATTTCAAACTGTGACTCCATCCACAGGACTCTGAGAAACTTGGTTCTAACCATAAAAAAAAAAGGAAAAAAATGCAAGTGAGGCAAAATGAAATGCGTTATCTATTGCTAATTTGTTCTTTCTATGAGTACAAAGATGTGTCAGACACTGCTCATTTGTGGACTTTAATGTGAACTCTGTCTGAGAATATGCAGCCTATTCCCCCTTTAAACTGAGTGAATGAATGTGCTCTTACTTAGCTTTGAACACAGCTTTATTTTCAGCATGATGATCTCACTTTGGAGATACTCATTCAACTATTACAAGTGGAACAATTTGAAATCTCTCTCTCGCTCTCTCTCTCTCTCTCTCTCTCTCTCTCTCTCTCTCTCTCTCTCTCTCTCGTGCTGTCTCTCCCCCCAAACAGTTTGAAATGTAACTATCAGTTCACTCAGAAAAAGCCTTCTGCAGAAGGATCGGGTGAATGGTGGCATTCTTTGCAGTTTTGTTTTCACAGCCAGGGATTGAAAGCTGTGATCTATGTCAAGGCCATGACTTTAAAACTTCATTGCCAGCATAATATATTTCTAATTCTTTGCCTGGGTAAATCACCGGCTGAGCATTGGATATTAATTTTCAGCCTCCAAAGGAGCCAAAGAGTGAATTATGCTTTTTAAGATGGATTACTGAACAGCTTGACTGTGCTGGTTTTATTGCTGTAAGAAAGAGGGATTTGTTTTTCTTTCTTTACAGTTGATTAGTCCATAATGCAAGCAACTGTATCCCCAGCAAAGGTATGATTCCTGTATAAACAGACAACCCATAGAACTAGCAAACCACCAGAATGCTAACATAAATTGTGTATCTACTGAAGTAAAGAAAAAACAAGATTGAAAGTAAGAAAACTGCAATGGGTTGTAGTTTCATGGTCAAAGATGGTAAAAGAACCTATGAACAAGAAGTGTTATTCCAGTCTAATCTTGCTTAGAGGCCATTACAAAAATGTCATTCAAATGGAAGAACTGAACCAGAACTCTACAGGAGAATTTTGATAACAAAGCAAAGGCTGCTGCACAGAGTGGGAGAGGCTTGGAAGGTTTGGAAATGATACAGACGGACAACTGAAAGTATTACCTTATGTTTCTGTTTTTCCCACAAGTCAGCAACATCCTGGTCCCACTTCCTGCCACTTCGAAATTAAGGGGCAACATAATCTACACGTACACTCAGCATTTGGATGCAGCAGTCAAAGTGTGGCTTTGGAATTATAGCTTGAAATAAGGGTTTATACAGACAAAATATCCAGCCTTATTTATTTATTTATTTATTTTTTTTCAACTTGAGTGGTGTAGATGCTTCCTCAAAATACAGGCTTAGTGGAAGGGTTAACAGTAAAAAAAACTGTGTAAGAATACAGACTATTTCTCTATGTGCTAAAAAAGAATCAAAGTATGAGAAAATGTTCCTCAGTTTCCTGCAGGTAAGGCATGCGACAGAAAAGTGTCACCTCAACTTACGGTGTAAGGATGGTGTTATATGATTTAACTTGTATGCACTTTTTGTGGATTTCAACTGGGCTGTGCCTGGGCTGAAATGCTGTAATTTACCAGCAGCTCTGATGTATCTCAGTGGTTCCCATTTGAGAACAGTTCAGCTTCATCTCAAAAAGAAAAGTCACCAGTCACCATTCAGATACTTGAATTTAATTCATTCATTTATCTGATCATGTGTTCGTTTGTTTTATTTTGGCATACACAACTGCACTGAATCAGGGCCTACGGTGTTGAAACATAGTTTGAGAGAATACGGCATATGTCAATTTGAATGTCAAAGTGGTTTGAAGACTAGCCTAAAATAGCATGTCAACAAGCAGGACAGGCTGTGGAAAATGTTGAAGATCTAACAATGGTGTATCCAAATGCAGACTCAACCAAAATGTTAGTGAACAAGAGACATAAGTAATATAATTTAGTTTGGATAAGACCTTTGATTTGAATTGCTTGCAGTTACTCCCTTTAACAGCAAAGTTTCAACCATTCACAAAGCTTATGTCACAACTATTCACACCATCCATTCATGAAGCTTGGTCAGCTTCTCTTACAAGTCTTCATATGCTCTAGCTGCTGTACAAAGGCAGGACTGTCCTCTTCATGCTTCAAAGATGCTTTAGGAGCTCTTCCTATCCACCCAGCTCATCCATAGATTTGCCCAGATCAGGGCCTGAAGGCATTGGCTCTGTAGATTTGGAGCAAATCTGCTTTTGTTCATAAGACCATCATAAGAGCTGCTGGACTTAAGCATAGAGATCCCAAGTCAGGACAATAAATGTATGAAAGGATGAGGTTAGCATTTACATGCTCACTGAGCACTGATAACATGGGTTTAACTCACTGCTGTGGACACAGCCTGCAGGCGGTAGAGAGTTAAACATTAGATCAAAGTTATTGATACACAGACAAACACAAGGTCATCCTGCTCCCCGTTATCCTTGCAGTATAATATGATTTACAAGGTGCACATTGTAGGCTACTTGGTGTAACCCATCATAATTATTTATATAATATTTCAAAAACATTGTTTTATGTGGAGAGTGAACAGGGAGGAGAGAGGAATGATACATACATTAATCTAGAACTATTTAAAAGGAAAGATGGATTATTAGTCATTTATGAAAGTAAATGTTTCATACATTCTTCAGAGGGATCAAAATTACTGGGCTGTGTAGATATTCATGTCTTATTAAGCTGGAGTTTGAGGTATAATGGAATTAAAATGCATTATCATGCAACTTTCAGCCAGAGAACTCTGTTGGTGGCATATTGATGAGAGAGATAACCCTGAGGTGGAGTCAAATGGTGGAAGTCTCCTTAACCTGTTCCATTATATGTGTGCAGAGAGAAAGCATTGAAATGATCTTCACAGGTAAATTAATTCTACAGCTGTACTCTCACATAGCTTCTTCTTCTCATGATTCACGTGACTATGGAAAAGAATTTAAACTGAAAAAAAAGTTTGCTGTTTGCTGTTAGACTGTTTACTGTGAAAAACTACTCAAATCTAGAAACAGACACAAATAGTTGAAATGCAAATTCAATTCCAGCTCTAAAGTGGGGTATAATCAATGCCAGGGCGATTGTCTCACTCCATTCATTGTTACATATGACTTGCTCACATTAATGACTCAATATTGCAGAATGTCGTAATTAGTAATTACTCTCACAGCCATTTGCACTCAGCTGAAAAGAATGGACTTTTTCCTACATAAATAATATAGAGAGAAGTAAGCGGCTAATTTGCAGAGAATATGGAAGAAAACACTTCAGAGAGACTCAAAGCAGTTATTGACTCCATTCTACAGTCTACTGCTGTTTTGTTCTGCACTGTTCTGGTCTCTCTGTCCTGTGTGGGTCAGGCTTGGCTCAATGACAGGGTGACTGGGGATCAGAGGAGTGTGGCTGAAGACAGGCTGGAGACTGGAGATAATTGGGCAGAATGCTTCACAGTGTGGCGATGTGGCCGCCCGGGGGACTAGAACACTAATCCATCCCTCCTGTGATGGGATTATTCAGAAGGATCACTATCTCCAGCCCCCTGTGGCACCAGATTCACAGGGGAGCCATGGTGGACCCAGCTGGAGTCAGTATTGCACTACTCTCACCAATGCTGAGCCTCACAAAATATTCTCAACTGCTGACCGCCAACCCTCATTCCATACAGTGCTTGTCCTGCTTCAAACTGTCACTGCAGATAGGCTGGCTGACAGTCTCTTGACTGCATTCACATGGATCAGGTGTCATATAACCGATTTACTCTCATTTACTCTCCTTACTCTACCAAGAGAGGGCATGTTAGGCATTGTGTAGGATTTCAGTTATAGCTGGTTGAAAGGCTACTTTGCTTAATTACTTGAAAGAAATTGCTGCAAATTTAGTCCTGTAAGACACCCAGCCGCAGGTCCTGAATACAGAAAAAATAAACAAATAGATAAACAAACAAACAAACAAACAAATTTTATACCCTGTCATTAAGTAATAAGCCTCAGGGTACCAAACGAAGAAAATTTAAAGCCATTATTTAGGGAAGCTCCCTATAGGATGTTTTGTCGGTTGTAGCCTGTACAATTCTAATCAGACCCCTGCTGTAGTCAAACAGACCTGCTGGAAACAAAACAAATTCTGAAGACTGCATAACTGAATCTGTAAAGAGGCCACCATCTGAGAGGATGATACATGCTAAACTACTCCTACAGCTAAACTCTTATCATTTATACGCAGTAGAACGATTTTAGTGTGTATGGATACTATTGTCTAAATAGACTTTACATAGAGCAGCGGCTTTTACTGTTGGCTGGGCATGAAAGGGTTTTGAAGTGACATTCAACTGAAAGTGAAATTTCAATTTGCTGCCCCATCATTTGCTTTTTTGTTTGTTTGTTTGTTTGTTTGTTTTACATGTATCCAAAGTATTTTTTCAGAGCATCCAGGTCTCCCTCAGCAGTTGGAAAATTGAACAGCACATATTTAACATTTGTATAAAGTCAACAGAAGAGGGCAGGTGATGAATGAATGTATGTTCCAGCCCCAGCAACTCTCAGCCCACCAGTCCCTCTCATTCAAATACACATATGATTGGAATTTCAAATATCTTTCCCGGACCAAGGGCTTTGTGATTGATGGCTGTCCTCCTGTCTCCTCCAGATCCTCTTTCTTACTCTCTGTCTCTTCTGTTGTCTCTTAGCCCCCCCCCCATACCAACCCGCACCACCCTCTATCAACTAATACCTTGTGAACTCTGTGTGGACCAATGACAGATAAGAGATAATAATACATTTACTTGTGATGAATAATTATAATTGGTTGATTTTTCTTTCTTTCTTTCGTTCCTTTCCTTTTATTTATTTATTTATTTATTTTTTAATTTATTTTTGTATTCTTTATTTTTTTGTTGCTCTGTGCCTCTGTGGTACATGCAGTATAAATTCAAATCACTGAACCAATAAAATCTGTAAAAATGATGAGTCTAAAAACTCATGCTGCTGCATGTGTTCTATTGTAATTATTTATTTATACACTAAAACATCCTTTTTAGTTTAGTTAGTCGTGCAGATATCCTTAATGAGTTGTTCTGTTGGAATACGATGGTAGAATTGTCTACAGTATGTCCTTTAATGTCATTGTTAGTCTCGAGTGTAATGCTGCTTATGTCCTGATGAGATTATGGTCTGCAGTTGTCTCCATGAAAATGAGATTTGTGATGAAAGAACTCCCACAGTAAAGTAGTTTGTGAGGAACTGACAGAGGAGACAGTGCTCGCTGTGAAACTTGCAGGTATACACACGCAAACTCTGGCCCCAAGTCAGTTGTTCTCTTAATCTCTTAACGAGTATTTAGCTTGTACTCTGCTACTGGCTGTCACATCTACATTTTCCACATACTTTTCAACCTAAATGTTTCATTCCTTAATGTCTAGGCTTTTCCATATCTTTTCCTTCTCCATGCCCAATTACAATTCTACACGTGGATTGGCACTTGAATTAGCTAGTTAGGTCACACAATAAAATGTTGAGTTTTTTGTACCAAAGGCTGTTCCAATTCGGTTACAATAGCTGTGTCTATAAAATATCTTGAAGCATAAGAAAGGCCTGGAAATGGTGACAGGCTAAGCTAAGTCATTTCCACTCCTGTTTTTGGGAGGTGGGAGGTGGGGGGTGGTGTGCTGACCTAGCTAAGCAACTGGAGGACTGTTGAGTTTCTGCACATTTGTGTCATTAAGAGAGAACTGTGGTTTTGTGCTGGCCCACAAAGTCCTTGGCCACATCTCATTTCTTACATCACATCTTCCTACAGTCATCAATGTAGCTATTTATAGTGCCTCACTGATTTACTGCACGTGGGCCTCTTTCTAAAAAGCCAACGATTTTTCCTCTCTCTTCCCCCTCCAATTTGACATTTACTTTTGTTCCTTTGTTTAGTTTCCATTTCATTCATTTAACAAGCAAGATTATGTGAGGTGCCTTTTCAGATTTTAAAACCTCTTCTGGAACATGAAGATAAAAGATAGGGAAACCTGACTTTCAATATAACAGTAAGAAATGGTGATTCAAGTCTTCCTTGTTCCTTATAAGTTCACATGACCTGCAGACAAGGTTACAGGCCGACACTTCCCCCTCCACTGCCAGTCCAGATCAAGACATCTCTTCGCCCCTGGCATGGAGGAGATGGCATTTCAAAGTGTTACTTAGGGTCAACTCAGACATTGCTCAATAACAACTTCACAAAAGTAGGATGTAGTTGAGACATAAATGTTTGCTGACTTTTCTTCTTATCAGTATGTGAATCGGTTCACATTTTCTTTATTCTTGTCTTGATTATTGAAGAGGCTTCTCAGCCATCATGAGAGGAGAAAACTTGTCAAATACTTGTATGCTCTCATCATGGGCTCTTGAAGTGATCTTCTTCTTCTTCTTCTTCTTCTTCTTCTTCTTCTTCTTCTTCTTCTTCTTCTTCTTCTTCTTCTTCTTCTTTTCAGAAAAAATAGTGATAGGTTTCAGTAAGAGGCCAACATGATTTGAGGAACAAATCAATGTTATGGACAATTCCATCAGTGTATCTGTTTGGTGCATCTATTTAGACTTGAGACAGAAAGACTACATCTTATGTCATGACAGATTGAATGTTTACATCTTTAACAATGAACAGTACCCCTGTTCCACTACATCAATATCAGCTTGTCCTTCTGGAATTAAATATCTGGAACAAATCCCTGACATTCTGACTGTGATTAACATCAGCCTTAAAATGACATCAACCTACCTCTCTCTCGCTTGCTCTCTTTCTCTTTGTTTCTTTCAGAATCCCAGAAACCACCTAGTTTTTCATATTTTTCTTTCTCTTTCAGCTTAACCCTACTGGTATTTTTTCTCTCTCTATCTCCCTTTGTGTCTCTTTCTTTCTTACTGTCTCTCTCCCTCCCTCCCTCTCTCTCTTTCTCTCTCAAATGCACAACACACAAACACACACAATGACTGACAGCAAACACTGATCAAACTCCAAGTATTAATGATCCAAACATGTCTCATAGACACACTTAATTTAGGGCATATTACAATTTATACAAATTTTTAATCATCTAATGGAGAACAGTCCAATCAGTGACAAAAGGAAACTGTGACAGAACGTGGAAACTGCAACAAGAGCACTGCTTTTGATTAATACTTTAATCTTTAAAGCTCAGAAGGTAATTACTGGCACAAATACAAATAAAAAAAAAGCACAATCGTGAATGAATGTTCTTACTGTGATACAAGAAGCAATTATGTTGCCTTCCTCCATTATCTTTAGTGACACCAGTGCTCACTGCAAATACCATGTTAGGGAAACAAAGAAAGCTAAGTGGCAGATTGACTGAATTAGACACTCTCTGAGGACCCCAGTGCAAAGCCTGAGAAAAGATGTTTTGAGATCATGAGATCAGTGGATGATTTGTGTTGGTAAACCTCCATGAGTCATCCCATGGTTCCCTTTCAGTTCTCCACAGACTAACATCTAAAAGTGCCCTGTTCTGATCAAAACCAGTCACCTCAGTCAATCACATTCCAAGACCTTAATTGGAATTTCAATTTCTAAAGCAGAATTGGAAACAGGACTCCCGTTTCTCTGTTATAAAACAAGTCCAGTGATTGATTGAATTAGACTCTGAGAGATACAATGCGAAGCTTAAGAAAAATTTCAGGATCAGGGGAATTTTTCAAAGACAACATTGTTCATTTGTCATGAGGGCACTTACATTGTATGATTGAAGCCCCCCGCGCTCTATCATCAAAAAATTAGCTGTAATTATGAAATGACACTATTGATTCATTGATTGATTTATTGATTGATTGACTTATTCATTCATGGGAGGCTTTTGATATTTTAACACACTTATGTAGCAAAACTGTATTTGACTTGTGATTACATAAATAAGCACCAATGCTTTATTAGTGATAAAAATACAGGCAGTATTGTTTACTTTCTTAATTCACATCCATTGTACATGGAATGCTAAACAAAGCATTAAAATATGTGGTGAGTGCCGGGTTTTTGGGTAACCCAAGAGGACATTGTCCAGATGGAGGGCTTCAGGGCAAATGCATATTTGTTTCCTAACCCAATATCTGACATGCCAAATATTGCTTGTCCAAATATTTTGATTTGTCAATGCTGATGCTACAGTTTCCAGCATGAGAACATTACAGCATAACCAAATACGATTGATTAAATGATTACACTATTGAATATTGTTTCCCATGCATCTGGTTAATCCCACGTAATCTCTGTTAGCACACTGAATAAACCTAGAATGTTTTAGTATACTGTCCTTTTGTTTACTTGGTGCAAGCACAGCTTAGAGTTCTCTGTTTACCATTACTGAAACCTTGCTGTCATCTGTGCACAATCACGAGACAACCAGACATTGCAGACTTTAGCAAGCTGTACTTTAATCAGCCTTAGATCTCCCTAAGAGGTCTGAAATGAACAGCACTAGGATAAATGATACAGGTAATGACATTGTTTCACTGAATTACCAAGGGCAGCTGGTGCCAGCACAAACCTGAATCCATACTACAGACTCATTACATGATCCTTAATGCGATCAGAAGACCCTCCCTCTACAGGTCATTGCTTTGATGGCAGGAAAAAGGACTTGCTTTGAGCATTTGCCTACCCTTCATGTACTCCAGTGGCAGCTGTTATCTTGCCTAGACATTCTTGCGGAAATAAACATAGCGTTTGCATGTAGCCCTGTCTCTGCAGTCAGGCATGTTAAGGCTTTTATCTAAGCTGTCTCCCGTGTGAAATAAATAAATAATCAAACAGATACAAGTGTATTGTTTGGTGTTTTAACTTAACTCACTGCTGGAAATCATGAGAAATCATTTGAAATATTTTCAATGAAATACTAATTTTCATCCTTCCGTTTCATCAATTTAAATGACACCACAATATTTAATTTGTATTCTCCTGCTGAATTATTAGTCATATGTTTCTGGAAATGTTCATCAAGGGTATATAAACTGCTCCAAAGCATATTTTTTAGGTAATGAACACTGTAAATATTTTCTGTGGTATGAAGTTCAATTGACAAAGTGCTGAGCACACTTGTATCATTCCCAGAAGCTTTCTGAGATTTGACTGTTCAGTTGATTTGACAGGATTCACTGACGTGGACAATGCTGTGGTGTGAGCCAGGTGAAATGTATGAGTCAGAGTTTTCCATCAGTAGCAAGAGTAACAGTGCATTGGGGTCTCTCACACACTTGAGCACTAAAACTTATTAAAACACACTTTGTCTCTGTGAAGGTTGTACAAAGATGATCTCTCCCAAAACTTTTTACCCTGTGCACAGGTGACTGAGCTGCAATTTTAAAGATTACAGATCTTGTCCTGTGAAAATGTCATCATTCAGCTCAAACTGGCAAAGCAAATATTAAAGTGCCAAAAATCAGTGGATTGCAGAACACGCTAGAGTATGTTGAGTTCAGCTAAGTGCTGCAGAAAAGCTTCAAATCACAATCATCCATGAGATGGATCACACTTCTGCAAGGTTATTGTGTTATTCTTTTTTTTTTTTTTTCTTTACTTCTGGTCTAAATCTAGAAGTCTTCTGTTAAAAAGGGTTTTGATGATCAGTTTATGATCATTTTCAATTTGAAAGCTTTTGAGTTATTAAACTATTGTGATGTTTAATTTGGTCTGATAATGTCATTAAGGCTGTGAATGCCACCAGCCATCTATTGAAACTGGTTATTTCATTTAGGCGGAAGTTTATCTTTGTTTATTTTCTGTATCCAACTTGCTTTAGTTTATCTGCACAAACATTCCCTCAGACATATGACGTGTCTTAGAAAACAAAGTTTGTTCCTGCTTGTGCATATGCCTACTGAACATCTATTTTTGATATTTATTGAAAAAAAGCGTGTCATTTTTTCTTTCCCCATGCAGTCTACTATGAATTGTAGTTCTTTTTTTTCTTTTGCCATATGGTTTATGTAATTGTCTTTAATGGAGCATTTTTATGCACTGCACTGATTACCATACTCACAGTGAGTACTGGGATTTCAGCACAGAGACTGGACTACAGAACACTGTATTATAATGTACTTTCTGTATTACAACATGCACCACTTATGATGCAAATAAAGGCTAAATTAGTCTTCATCTTCTTGGTATAGCATGTTTTAAGGCACACGTTGTGTAATCCTTTAAATAGCTGTGCCCGTGGGGGGAAAAGAGGGGGCTGGATGATTTCTTCCACACAGTGAAATAATTACTACGATTCAAAAGACTCTGAGAATTGATTGCATGTTTAGGTCTGTACTCCTCCGTGGTACTCTGAGGTACTTTGTACTGCTTTCTCCTAAAAGGAGAACAAGGACATTGTTTGTGTAACATAAGGTTCTGAATATTACTCCAAAAATAGTGACCTAGAAAAGATCCCATTTATAAAATGTGTTAAAGGAAATTAAACACAATGAGGGAGATAAAATTTTATCTTGGGAAACATGGGTAATTATGCAGTGAATGAGACTCCCGTGTCATGCAATGTGGGATAGCTTCGCTATGGAATGCCTGTGAAGTGTCTCCCATGTCTGTCTGGGTCTGAGGAACACAGCAACAGTGCCCCTCCATGCTGGACAGATCAAAGACGCGGTCGTCAGTTCATATCAGGAGCGCTGAAGAGTGGAGAAAGACCCCTAATGACTGTCAGAGTAGATGTGGACATTACAATGGAACATTTGGTCAAGGCCCCCTCACTCTCCTCTTTCAACTCCGCCCCTCTGCTTATGTACTCCCACCCACATAAACACATCAAGGAGAGTGCCAATATCCAGCTCACAGCCTGTGGTTTCTGAGGGGGTTTTACTGTATACCACTCCCCTGCCAGGAGACCACAGGGGGACTGGGCAATATGAGGAGAAAAAATAGGGGTTTTCAAAGCTCAGTGAAGCAGCCATGCATCTCTCCCCTGGCTGACTGAGTTAAGATAGACCCCATAAATAACCACAGGGTGCCTACATACCTGCCCTAAGTGGCCCTGCTGCTGAGATAATCATCTGACGATGATGACAGAACTATTACCAAGCAGAGTTTGTTCTCCCATTCTCCATCTCTGTTTTCTCCTTATATCCAATTTTACTTTGGCTGCTAAACTCCACTTAAAGACATTCTGAAGTTTTCAAGATACTGTACTGTATCTATTTGCATTGTAATTCAAGTATTTTCCATATATTCCAGCATTTTGAAATAATTTTACATGCCTGAATTTGAAAGCACATACAATTGATTATAAACACACAATGCTCTACAGATGTCCCAGATTAATGGCTAATTAATATGCATTACATTTGGACAAAAGTTATATCATTTAAAAAAGCAGATATGTGCAGAATAACAAGTAAAAGTATAAAATGATTTGTAGTAAAATTCTGTCCATGCTAACCAAAACGGAGAAGGCTTCATTAAAGAAGCACACGGTGTGGGGACCACTTTAGCTTTAAGCAGTTTATGATAAAAGCTTTTAGGTCAACTTAAATTCTGATGTCTGACCAAGCTACTAACACCATCCTTTATGCACTTCATGGCATAACTAACACCTCCAGTCACTTTATGGTACATTTTCCTCTTCAAATCGAATATGCTGTAGGAAACGTTTAATGAGAAGACTGGCAAAAGAGAGGGAAAAAAGGGGGGTTAGGATGTTAGGCCAGAGAGATACAATGAGGTATGGTTAAAGGATTATTCCCATTCCGCTCTCTCTAATAAGCCCTGGATAGGATGTACAGAAAGGATAGAGTGATTACACAGAGCTATGGGCTCAGAATACATCTACCTGCAGGGGCTGGGTGAGGGATAGACAAAAGGCAAAGCCCTGTGCTTCTACTTTCACTGAACATTGTCTTTTCTCCTCTGATTTATTGATACGTCTAATGCACCTCCATGGGTCCCTGTTTTATTTCAGGAGGAGCTGCTCTGCCAGCTTGCTCTTTGCCATATTAATTTTTCATCTCAAGCCGAGAGGATGCTCAGGTCCATAATGTACATATCTTATTAATGTGAGGTTTTCACAACACAGTTTTAATCGCTAGAAATGTGGCCATTTACCCCCCCCCCAAACCGTCCTCACTTCCTCTACATGTCTCAGGACCTGCCCATTTATAGTGTGACTCACAGGGCAATGGGGAACTGTGGGATCTTCCCCTTTGCTCTACCACAGTTAGAAGTCAAATCAGTTATTGTACTACCGTCAAAAGAGAAAGAACACCTATGTTTTTGGAAAGCTAATAGTTCCTATGGAGAGGTTAAGCTGTGAATCTTAGAGATGTTTTTATGGCTTTGTGTCAGTGTTAATTGTTTTCCCTCTTGTGTGAGATTCTGTGTTTTTGATTTTTGCTGTTTGTCATAACACCATGGCTGTGAATAAATAGTGATGTCGTCAAATCAGTGTTGTTGCGCTTGGCTATGTTCGCTATTTTTAACTATTTACTTTTTGGGGGGGGGGCACTGACATAAGACTGCAGAAGTGGCTGCATTTTCAACAACTGTAATTAATGATTTTTTCTCGTCTGACTGAACCTGGCATTTGTGGGACACCACCACCCTCCACAGAGAGCTAACACTGAGCAGCCCTATATTAAAGAGCCATATTTAGTTGCAGAGCTGCCTGTATCCCTTAGCAGCCATTCCCGCTACCCATCTACGGTAAACACAAACAACAAATCTTTCTATACCATTTCATAGAATCACCCTGTTCAAGACACCAAAAAGTGACCTCGTATGCTCCTCTATAGTATGTTTTACTCTATTTGTTATGTTGAGATCACAAAAGAACGAGGTTTTTTGTACACATCAAGGAGGATGGCTGGGCATCAGTGCCTTTTCTTACCGACAGTATCAGTTATTGTTGAGGCCACGCTGATCTGAGTGATAAATGTTGCTCTTTCCCCCACTCCAAATGATGATGTGGTGGAGAAGTCAATCCTCAGAGGGAGTGCTGATTGAGTGGAAGGAAAAGAGAAGTCATGCTGTTGATTGGACGCACTGGTTCACATACATAGTACACACACCATAACACTGATAGAATATGGGTTTTAGAAATGTATCCAGGGCCACTGCAGCTTTCAGCTGTGTTCATGTGTGTGAGCATGGGTGTATGTGTACCTGTGAACACCGAACACTGAGGATCAGGTTTTGCAGTAACTGACATGTGATGTATCTGAACTAAAGTTCTGGAGGTCATTATCCACTTATTTCAACAGCCTCATACTTTTTGAATGATTCTTGCTGAGGACTTGCTACTGAAATAGCAGTTACGGGAAAGAGTGCACTTGTGGAGAGGCAAAAGAGTTGGTCTGATGTTAATGTCTAAGAGCCTGGCTAAATGTAGTCTGGTAGGGAAAAAAAAGGCAGAGCTTTGACAGCATCAAGATAGGGGGGCTTTTGCCTCAAAGCATTACTAACCTAAAATAGAACTCATGCTGCTGGTACTTGATTTAGTTACAGAGGCTAATGATTCACTAGTCCGATAGAGAACTGTGCCTTGTTCAAGTCATCTCAGTGTGATATTAATACATGCTGCTCTAAGTGCCAAATAAAGTTCTGTGTGTACCGTTGTGGTTTACACTACTAGTGAAAAAAGCACTGAAGACTGGAGAGACAGTTGATAGCTTAGTTGATGTAACATTTACATTGACATTTAAATTGCTGAAGTGCATTCCATTTCAATGTCTGTGAGGAAGGTGTTGATGATTTAGGATGAAGAAAGATGGGCTTTGTCTTTATGAAGTTAATGCTTTTGAGGATTATGTGGAAACTGGTAAAGATGTGATGTGAAGCTGCTCTCCTCTCTCTCTCTCTGTCGCTCTCTCTCTCATTGTGAGTGGAGCTAGCTCCGTATCTTTCTGACTTTCATGTCACTTATTGAAGCAGACCACTGTGACCTTCATACACAAGTACTATGGTTCATCGTTATCACTGCAGGCCCTCATAAACTAAATAAAACAAGGATTTGTCACTTCTTATCTGTGACATTTAATACTTGAATTAAACATGTGCCTCTTGGCAATACTGAATCACATATGATTCTCTATGATTCATGATAGATAATAGTACACTAGGGTCAATTTACTATAATGTGTTAATGTGTTCGGGATGATGCCTCTGTGGGAATAAGCCAGCCAAACCTTATGACAGAGCCAAATATGATATTACTTATACACCTTTTATGAATATTCACCCCAAACCACAATTAAAGTCAATTGATATATTATAGAGCTGCTTATTATGTTCATTGCTTTACTGTTCCATCTATCTGATCCTCAAAGGCAATGCTTGAATATTTCAATGCCCAGAAATTTATGCAAGAATCAAGTTGGTCAAAGACTCTGAGCTTGAAGGTGGATTAAATCAGCACCTCAACTTGTTGAATTATTTATTCAGTGATGATTTATGTCTTCCAAACTACCAAAGCATTCCCTCCAAATTTCTTTGTTGTACATGGCACTCCATATGTAATGAAGGGAATTTTACAAACTGTGATCATTGTAAGCATGGATTCATCATATTACATTTGTTCTATTGCTCAAGTGGTCCTGAACCATCTGTGTTTGTAACATTTAACAATTATATATCCATAAAGAATGGCAGAGACGACTCGCGTTTCCCATATCTTTTCATATTTAGATTACTTCTAGGATCAATGCACTAAATAGTGTAGTGTATCTTAAAAGGGCAAGCAGTGCACTGACATTTTGCATTTGTGTTGATGGTAGTAGCCAGTAGACTCCCTTACTGAGTGGCCATCAAATGAATGATTAATTCAGAACCATATACATGACACATGTTTTGGATCAAATTTCTCCATGCATTTTTTATATTTATGAATTACCGCTGCTGAGCATTTCCTTCCCTCAGCTGGGCACATGGGAGTCTTTGCTCCATTAAACTAGTCTTTACTTCAGGGATATCCTTGTTTTTAAAGAAGAAAACCAAAGAGAAGGATGAAAAAACAAGGTGATGCTGAAAAAAGGATTGCTCTCAGTTTATTTACCTTCAAGAAAACACTGGGATATACGATCAAGGACACTGAATAAATGAGAAATTGTAAGGAAAATTTCTCTTCTGTTCTGAGCTGCAGATTGCATGTATGTTGATTTTTTGCTTCCTGACTGTGAATTTAAAAGGGACCATTTTAGAAGACACAGACAGTATATTTTTCATATCAGCATGGCTCTTGTCATCTCCACCAGCAAATCTCCAGTGGAGGAGAAATCAAATCAATCAGTCAAAGCAATGATGTCCTGACTGGGATCGTCAAGTCTCTGTTAAGCTCTCATATTCGACATACTGAGAAATCTATTAAACTGATTGCTAACTGCAAATGGTAGACTGCAAAACTGACTTGTACTTTAGGCTGATGAATAACATGATTATGACATAAATATAGCCTATTGAGCTTAAATCCATGCTTTTCTTTGCTTGTTTGCGTGCTTGCTTCTTTCTTTCTTTCTTTCTTTCTTTCTTTCTTTGTTAAATGGTCTGGGTTCCAGTTTCAGGCAAATCTATCAGAAAATCCACACATTTGCATATTTTGACTGTGTCTGCGTTTCTCAGTCTTCCTCAGTCAAAATGAAGAATATACGACCCAGCTTGTCACTTTCAAACAGCTTGCGTTGACAAAAAGTGGCAAAATCTGCCAACAGTATTGCAGGTTTTAACAGACATTAGTTTGCATGCATGCCAGACCTCATGGTGGCAATTGTTCTGTTAATTCATCTCGAGATGTCTTTTTGACATATAAGACTATGAATCAGTCTGACGGTTTCTTTGTCACAAAGGCAATACCTACTGATGATCTACCATGTCCAAAAACAAAACATGCACTTCAGAACATGAACATCAAATCAGTTTCATTTTTACCTCTTTGAAGTCATGTGATTGAAATCAAAGTCTTGTGAAAATTAAGTCTTCATTATATTTAAACCATTATGGATGGTAGATATAATGTGATTTGTGATTACATAAATTTCTTCAATATGTGAATAAAAACTAAAAAAAAAAAAAAAAAAAAAAAAAAAATCCGAGACTAGTGATCCTTTATTTGGAAATCTTCACAGATCCAGTAAAATTCTCTTCAGTGTGGACAATAGCCAGCCAGTCAGTTTAGGTGGATATGGCTCCTCATGAGAGGGATTGGAGATTGCTTTACAAGGACTCCCAAGAGCACGGGTCTCCAGTACTCTTTTTTAGTTCTTTCGCTTCTCGCTCCAGGGCCTCAGATTTTGTATACTTGTTTTCATTAAAGATTAAAAGGAAATGACAGTAATAACGATGCCTTAAGCAAGGTTATGTTCAAGAGACTTCAGAATGTTGGAAATGAAGTGGGGCTGATGGTGTGGACTACTTTTGATTTAGAGTCTAGCAGGATTAAACATGTAATGAAATGGGTCTTGTTTGTTTATTTCCTTAAATGGTCTTAACTGAACTACTGATTTCCATTATGATGCAGGACTACTACAACAAAAGACTTATATTGTTAGCTTACATTGTATAGCAATGTTTCATCATTTTATATTGAGTCTTATATTCTCATAGTGTGTTATAAGACACCGGCATATGTCCCTGTCTTGGATATCATCATTTGGTTTACTGATATGACATGTTGGTATATGAAGCTGTGCTACACAATTACCCAGTGACAGTGTGTTTAGCAATATTTCCATATTTCATGAATGACAGGAGACACATGAACATGTGTGAGCTGTTTAATAAATCAAAGTAAATATGTTTGACTTTTATGTTGCTTCTGTCTGGAGTGCTTAGTATGCATGTCAGAATGGTTGCTGTATCCTGGCTGAAACTGCAGAGTCTAGCCATTGATCACCCTGCTTGTTCTGCTTGGGTGCACCTCCATTTGTAGCATGTCTTTCCTGTACTGATACCTTAAGCTGAGCGGAAGAATGGGCTGCACAGATGACTCCCTGCCACTCCGCACTGCATTATGTCTGTAGGTCTTATCCACAGTCTTCTTCCTCACACTCATTCATGTTCATTCATCCTCCACAAAAAAAAAAAAAAAAAAAAAAAAAAAAAAGAGAGAAAGAAACATGCAAAGTGAATGGACAGTTGACTGCTTATTTATTTATACTTTTTCCTTGTTTTTTTTTTTTTTGTTTTTGTTGGTTTTTTTTTTTTCCTTTTTTTCTTTATCTCTGTGAAGGCTTTAACACAAAGATGTTTGAGAGAGATAGAATGCTCCTGGCACAGAGTTTTTTTTTCTCCATTGTGTAAACTCAGAACGAAGCGTGGCAGACAGTGATTGTTCACACTCTCAGGAAGATCCTTCAGATCCAGTCCCACCACTGAGTGTCACTGAAGAACGTAAAGGGCTCAGTAGGGCTTTCATGGAAGAAAGTGTGGCCCTGCCCTACCTGCTGGCTGGCAAGATGAAACTGTTTCATTTTCCACCGAAAAACTGAAAATGAAACAGAAAGCAAATATTACTCTGGCAGTGTGATCCCCAAGGTGGAGACAGGTCTTGAAAGGAAATATGTAAATGACAGAGAAATGGATGAGATGATCAATTGGGAATTGTAGGATTTCACTGAGACTTGACTGCTGTTGGGGACCATTGTTACTTACTTCTGCATGTTGCTGTAAACACATTCAGAATGCCATGAATGCATGGACAGCAATCTAAGGGAATATGTCAGATGTCACTGATAATCTACTAGTACTACTAGTAAAAAAAGAAAATACATTTTTAGGCTACTCATTTCGTGAGTGAAATTGACAAGTTACTGTGAAGTACTAGCTATAAAGTAAGCTAAAAATCAAATCAAAACTGTGTTTTCTCACTTTTTCTTATTTGGTTGATGCAAAATGTAAAATGGCATCAGTTTCTGATTAAGATATCTAAAACATAGGGTTGAATTGTTTGGAACTGTTAAACAAAAAATGTTCATAATTCGAAATACTTGGGGGAAAAAAATCATCTTGTGATTTCTTCATGGTGCAGTACTTATACAGTACATTACTGAGCAGGTTTACTTTCTGACTATGCAATTTTAGGACCAAAAATTACTTTTGCAGACATTTCATAATGGCCTTCATTAGGACAAAGCAAATGCATAATGCTCTTCAGGCTTCATAAAACATTGCCTTGAAGACTTGAACTGTGCACCACTGAATTCTAAAAACAAGGTTGCGACCATTTTCCAGATGGTGATGAGAGTAGGCGTACAGAATGGCTAGTTTGGTGAAAAAATGAACAAGTTACAAAACGTTTGCAGTAATCCACACAAATGAAACTAATAGAGTCCTTAATTAGATGAAATCCAGGGTTAATTCTTTCTTCTTATTTGGAAGATATGTTCTCAGTCATTTCTTTCTTGAACAACCTTAACAAAATACAAACACTCAAGTGAAACCATCACACAGAACACTTGTCTGTGTGCATGTGTGTGTGTTTGTGTGAATGTGGACCAGGGGGAAAGAATGCTCTTAATTTCCTTTATGTCAGTCAGTATTCTCCCTCTTTTCTTATCATGAAGGACATGTATATTCATTAAAAGAGCCATTACTCAGTCACTCATTTATGCTACGAATCTGGCACAATGCAGTAACCCACAAATTTGTCCTATAATTCTCCTCTGCCTCCATTCCATTAGGCAGCTAAAGATGAGTGGAAGTCCCCTGAAAGCATGTTCCCCAATAAACTGTGAGCAACACATAGACATGGCAGTGTGTTAGACAGAAAAATGCTCTGCCCCACTGGGATTTTTGGCAGACTGTAGTACATTATGTTGCAAACTCTTTTAAAGAGTGAGTAATTCATCATTGTCTTTTGCGACCAAGGATATCATCTATGCTACCCCCATGCTCTGGGGGCTAAGAGCACCTACTTGACAGAATCAGATCCGACTTATTCAAGTGACTTTCTGGATGTACCTGACTGTCACTATTTATTTTGTTCAAAATGACAATGAGCTGGAACAGCTTTTCCAGAGATATGCTCTGCCTCTCAGACGCATGACAAATAGTCTCTGGTGAGTGACGAATACATTGTCGAAGGATTGTCAGGTTTCTGTGGAAGATGCTTTCCCTTCTCTGTTTCTTGACTGCGCTCTGTTTTATCATGCTGACAGACTCCTAAAAGGCACCAGTAAAGTCACATCAAGTCAAAAGACACAACTCAATCTGACATTAGTGTGGATACCCATTGGTGCCTCTTTTGGCTTAATGCATACTCATATGATTTTTTGGGGCTACATTCGTTCAGTGTGCAGTGACAAAGACTAGGCTACAACAGGCAACTTGAATTATTACTGTCAAATATTCTTGAGGTAGGTTACAATTTGCTTATGAAAAATGCAGTTTTTATGTATAGTGTGCTTTTACAGCTTGGAGTTGTCATGCAATTTGGTATATTGGTGTGTTTTTTAATCCACATACAGAAGAAAAAATAAGAAAAAAAAAAAAAAACCACAGGGACAAGACAAGCAAAAACTGTGAAGGAATTCTCAGAGGATGTGACATGTTGGTGCTCAGCAGTGGGAAAGTGGTATCTTTTAACAACAAATAAAAAAAATGGAACAGGAAAACTGTGACATATCTGGTGACAGGTCGCAAAAAGCTTTCTCAATTTGGAGAGGTGGCCTCACGAGTTCTCTCACAGGGCAGAGAATCTGATGCCACCTGGGACAGCCAACTTCCACTTTGCTCCCCAGCAATAAAAAAAAAGAAAAGAAAAGAAAAGAAAAGAAAAAAAGAAAAGAAAAAAGAAAAATGTTCCAGCAGGAGCTAAGAAATGAGAAAAGCATTGGTATGTCCATCTCCTTTAGGGGGACAAAGCTGTGTTGATTACATGAAGAATAATGGACAGATGATATCCTTCACTACACATACCACTTCTGATGCATTTCTTTTTGTTTTGTCCTTATTGCTCTGTAAGATATTGTGCATATGGTCTTTCATTGGTCAAGCTGTGAAATGCCTTAGTAAGCAACACTATTAAAATTGTAAACACATTTATAAACCCCTTTGGGCAATATTCTCATCATTGTAACATTTCAGTTCAGCTGAGACAAGGGGATAATGATAAATATTATACCAAACATTAGGGAAAAAGCAATATGAAAAGTCTAATCTCACACTCTGTTTCTTCTCCCTCCTCCTCTCTCTCTCTCTCTCTCTCTCTCTCTCTCTCTCTCTCTCTCTGTGCTTGTTTACGCTGTTGTCCTGAGTGGCTGACTGGGGAGTGATGCTCTCTCAAACGGCATTAACGCATCAAAGGAAGTTGTCTGATGTTCAGAGAACAGAGGAAGTCACAGCTCACAATGGACCAACACAATCCCAACACTCTGCCCCCCCCCCCCCCCCCCCCCCCCGCCCCCTTATTAAATTAATCATGTCTGACTCACCGTGTATCTCCTGCATGCACACATAATGGGACATGTGATAAAACGTTTCCATTTTACTTGTTCTGTATTTATATTGCTAGTATAAGAAAAAGAAATGACATGAATTATAAATATACTCATACATACCCATTGTTGAGAGAGCATTTATGCCTTTATCCTGACAAATTCCAAGAGGTTTCAGTGTGAACAAGGGCTTTGAATTAAGATATTACATTTGAAGGCTAGCTTTAGGTATTTTGAATAGATGAAAGAGTTTTTCTTTGGATAAGTCCTTTGTTGTTTATTGTGTTGATAGTGTAAGGGAAATGATGCAAAAAACACAAGTGTCTTTCCTGTAAAGGGAGTCACTGGGTAAAATCCATACTGGTTCCTATATACTCTGGATTTAACCCCAAGAATGTGCTGCTAACAGGATTTGCGCTCCACATAAATGGATTTGAGACTTGAAACATGTAAGACACAGAAGATACATGGACACACTCGAATAAACGGATACAACAACAAAAAAAGTGGAATTCAAAAGAGATTCTTTTCTGACAGATCTCAGAGTACTTGAGTGATGTTTTAGCCATCTGTATGCTTGACCCAAATTAGCCAAAGGGAGGGAATGGTTCCAGAACACCTCCAGCATGTGATACAGAAAAGCTGAAGGCTGTGAATGTGAATGGAGCTTAAAGCATATGAGTGCACTGCAGCAGCTGTGTGCCCAGCACCGTGTGCCCTCCTTGGCTTTGGATGCAATTGAATAATTTAAGGCAATTAACGCTGGCAGGGTTGAAGGTCTGCAGCGTCCATCTTCCACTGAATCTGCTGCTGTTAGGGTCACAGGGGAATCTTTGTTGCCTGGCCGTGCGCAGCTGGCCGAGAGGAGAGGACACACTGACTAATGTCACATCACACTGGCAGGGGATCCATGGGCCACAGTGTTGTCCCTTCACGAACAAGTTTCCTCTGCTCTCATCATCTTCGAGTGTATTTGTTTTGGTTAATAGTCAGTCTTGTGGTTGGTGTCATTTGGCTTCGTTTTTGTACCTTGTCCATGTAATGCATTTGAATGGAATGTTAGGGGTTAGGTGCCTGGGTTAAGTGTGTTTGCCTCAGGGCTTTGGTACAGTTCCCAAAGTGTTTTCACATCCCAAAAAATATTTTTTACACAATATATCTTCACTTGTTTTGCTTCCATCATCACAAAAGACCTCTCAGACTGTGAATTATGGCAACACATAACCTGCATCATATCTTTTGTGATCTTCCCCGTCCACTGGAACAGAATCTGTTCTCATTCTATAGGTGGCACTCTATTGTTATATGGAGTATTGACAGTGTCATTTTCCAAATGGAGCACGCTGGGATCAAATTGGGATGAGTCTTTCCTCGTAAAGTAAAGAAAACAAAAGGGAACGAGATGAATAGATGTTTTAGGCAGACACCGACAGAGTGACAGATAGTTAACAGCCCTCATTTTACATCTGATCCTCTCACGTTGACTTGGGCAGGGAATTATGGCAGCCCCGAAAGGTCAAACTTTACCAGATTGTAGCAGAACACTAATCATCGCAGCAAGCCCATTTCCCACGTTGACAATCCCTCATTTGTTATAAGGCGTCGAGCTGCTTCAAAGTGCTGCAAACCACAAGCACTGTTTGGCTTCTTTTTTTTATTTATTTCAACTAAATAAGAGTGAGGGAGGAAATGGAGGAGTAGGGCCGGATAAATGATTTGAAAAAGCTTCACCAACAGTGTTGTCTCTCCTGCTGAAGAGAAGGGCATACCTTGTGTAAAATTTATTTGATCTGTCTTGTAAATGTCCTTTGGAAATGGAATTTGTCAGCTTGCAGCCTGATACCAGTCTGCAAAATTAGCATCCTGCTGTCAGATGCTTGGTTTTCCTCATTCGTGCCGCGTTTGGGCAGAATGAAGTGAGACCTGTCGCTTTTTTTTTTTCTTTCCCAAACAACAATTCTGATATTGTTTTGGTAATCAAGAAGGTATTGCCAAGATCGACAAAGCCATCATCTCTACTGCCATTGATTTGTACCAGGTAAAATTCCGCCTTTATTTATTCATTTTTGATAATAGATAAAATCATTAATATAAAGAGAATTCACCAAAAATTCACTACGTGAAGAGACCATCTGTTTGTTTTGTAGTAATATGATTATATTTGGATATTATACCAAGTTTCATTTGATGGTGGTAGAAGAATACAACAGCCAAAGCAGTAGGTGACAACAGCAGGTGACAACATATGGCAGAACAGTAGGCATTTTTATCAGGTTTATTATAGTCTTTTGAATTTTTGATGCGGCACTTATAGATATTGTTTGGTATTTTGCTGATAGTCACCCTATGCTATGTATAGGAACCCATTCACCAAATTCAATTTCCTACAAACAGTAAACAGTCCTTGCTATTCTACACTAACAAGACACATATGATGTCTTCCCTGAGGGCAGAAATGGCACATTGTTGGGTGGACACTTGCAATTATTATAGAGATGCTCCGACGTACCAAGGCATGCTTGGTAAGAGGGATTAGAAAAAAAGGAAAACATAGACATAATTAGACGATGATTTAGACCAGAGGGATCCAGGGATGTAGAGATGGGATTTTTAGAGCAGAGATTGTACATGTACCCTGAACAAAATATCTTGAAGAATGCAGGCTGCACAATCAGATGGGCTCCTGTGAATAGGGCTCCAGGCAATCTTGAGCTCTCCAATTTGGACCAGACAGACACTCAAGGGAATATGTTTTGCCTTCACCCAGATGGTTAGAATCATCATCATTGTAATGTATACTGACGGTGTCTTCAGCCTTTTAACCTCAGCATGCTGCCATTCATTTGAGTGTGTGCAGACACAGTGCTAAATCAGCACAAGTTTTAAATGTAAACAATCAAATGGTAAGAGTTTGGTGCTGTGGGCACAGTAATCTGTTCAACTTGGGTACCATAGCACTGAACTGATCAAATATCTACATCATCAGCACAAAAGGCTTGCTTTTTATTTGTTTATAGAAATGTTAAGTATTAACAATTCCATCATTCATTAATTAATTCTCTAGCCTAATTAGGGTCATGTGGGTGCTGGAGCCTATCCCAGCGCTCATTGGGTGAAAGGTAGGGAAACATCCTGGACAGGTCGCGGGTCCAACACAGTCCATTATACATATCAAACAGTATTAAATCACTTTCAGAAGCATTCTGTAAGACTATTGATATTTTTTGATGTACATTTTTGTGAGGTAATCATTTTTTTTTTTTTTTTTCCTGCAGCAATGACAGTATTATGTGATTCCTGATATATTTTAAATCATGTGCTGAGCATGTGTGTGATATGTCTGCATGTGTGAATTTGAGAGAAATTGTGTGCATGTACATATCCATTTGAATAATTGGGTGTGTAAATGCTGACATATTATTTATGCTAATAACAACATAAAACGTACATTTATCTGGGCCTTGGTCCAACAAATGGAGGGAGCTGATGGACTATTACATTTCCATCACAAAGTTCAGCGAGATAGGCTTTTATCTTGAAAGTTTCAAATATTTTGCTTTGATGTCCTCAATTGCACTGTGCACATTAAAATTCGCCTTTAATTTCCACTCACACCATTTCAGCTGCATGTGTTTACACAGAAACTCAGAAAAGCTGTTTGTGACCTAAAGGCCGAGATCAATTGGTAATTTAACTTGGCCATGTGCATTCCAAATCACCTGGCCTTTTATCCAGACAGATCTAAACAAAGGGACCACAAATAAAGTCTTGAGACCTTGAAAGATTTAATTCATTTGAGTCACTGAAAGTAATTAAATCACTCAATTGTTTTGTTTTGGAGTTCTTGTGAGTGAATGCAAAATTCAGCTGGAGACAATCAAACCATTTGTGACACATATGTGGTGTAACATTACTCCAGTTGAGTTCAAGCTCATTCTAAAAGACCAGTCATTTTGAATTCAGACTGGGTTCCATAAATGAAGAGGAAAGAAAAAAAAAAGTACGATGAGTACAATGAACTATGAACTATTCATTTTTTGCTACATTCCATTGTGCAATAACTAATCCACTTGACCCTGTCCTGGATGAACTGGCTGTCTGAAGCCCAGTGAAGAGCACAAAAAGCAATAGTGATGAACTGTCTTTGTGCAGAGTATTTAGACTAAAGCCTGCTTTCAAACTAATGTTCAGATGGCAATGACATCTGTGTCCACTTGACTCAAATGACCGTACTCCACTGACCAGTAGTCACCACCTGCCATGGGAGAAATTTAAGGAAGCTGAATACGTTTCTATTTCTTTTTTCCTGAGTCGGGAAGCTAACCACACACACACACACACACACACACACACACACACACACACACACACACACATACATATACATAAATTGAACCAATATATTTTTATTACAAGCACACACGTACACACACACACACACACACACACACACACACACAGATATACACATACGTTTGTGCACCAGTGTAAACAATTACAATTACATACCATTTAACTGTGATCAGCTGTGACTGAACAAAATCTTTTTGCTTTTTTAGAAGTATGTTTTTACACTGGTCTTTAATGGCAGTGTTGCTTTTATTTCACCATCTGGTTTAAGTCATACCTTGAAAAGCTCAGAGATTTACATCTGCAGTCAGTATGTTTGTGACATGGACCTGGAAACTAAGAACATAATACATGTGCTGACAAATGTTACAATATACTGGCATGGCATGGAAACATGGCCTAATTTCCAAAATAGGCGTGTATAAAATCACTTCTCCAACCATTCCACCACAGCATTAAAACATCTTGTATCAGACATTGATCCATATATTTCTTCATTCTCTCATATATCCTAAGTTTTTCCCAACATATCCAACAGCGGATGGAATCATACAGTGATGACACAGAGAAATGTGAGCAGCTCATTTCAGTAGATCTGAATGCATACACAAAGATACAAACCCAGAGTAACAAAAACCAACACAGGCAAAAATAACCACTGACACACACACACACACACACACGTGCACACGCATACACACATGCATACACGCACGCATACACGCACGCATACACTCCCATGGTCACATGTTCTTTTGGTAGAACAGACGATTGATCTGGATCCACAGAGAAGGCACAGCAGTGAGCCATCAGCTAGCAGGTCTGCTAATGAGTTTGCACCTCTTTGTCATCTGTCCATAAACACAACAGGAAGAAGACAGTAATCACAAACAGAAGAACTAGAAAGGGGGAGTTGGGAGCTGAAAAGGAGATTTCAGAGACAAGCTAGTCTTTGTCTGTTTCTTACTTGTTTTAATGAAATGCACAGAAATGGGGAAAAAAAAAGACTGCGCAAGATGACCTCAAAATTACTGGAGTGTAGTCTATCTCTATTTTTCCTGTGTTTGCTTGGCTTAAGGTAGAATAAGCAAATGCATTATAGTGTCTACTCTTTGGGTTAAAGGTCTGTTTAAAATGTGTATATCAAGTTAAAGAAAAAAAAAAAGAATACTGGGGTTATTTGCTCCTTGACCTTGTGAATCACACATCTTGTCTCCATCAGGCAGCTGCTGGTGAAAATATTTCAAGTCCATCAGCTGTAAAGAGACGGTGCAGATTATTTCCATAGATATACAGAGGGATTTTGTCAATTCTGTTCTGGAATTCATTGAAATATGTTCGTTACTTTAACATTGCCAGCCAGAAGGCTTTGATAGAGAGTCCTTTTTTCATCTCTTTCTCATCCACCTGAAGCCTTATGATATTTGAGTGGAGGAGACAGTTTATGGAGTCGTTGTATTATATTTGCTTGAAAGCATGTCTCTTCAAATTCTAAGGTGGCCTGGAAATTCTATAACAATAGTTTCAGCATATAGAGAAAAGAGTAGAGCACATCTGATTTTTCTGCAGGTAATTTCATATTCCCTGAATGTAGCATACCCCCCCCCCCCCTTTCTCTTTCTGCCTCTCTCTCTCTCTCTCTCTCTCTCAATCTCTCTCGCTTTGTCTCTCCTACTTTCTCACACCAACTCTTTCCTTGCCTCTCATATGTACCATGTGTTGCAAAAAAGAAATTTTGGCTAAAATAGAGGATCATCAGCCAAGAGAACAGATTGGGAAATCAACACATATTTAGAAAAGTGCTCCATTTAGATATTTTTAACTTTATGTTGCCAGATTCAGTCAGTCTGGAAAAATAACCTGTGAAAATGCAAATCTAAATCAATTGCAAACGGCTGAGCGCACAGGTGCATTCTAAGCCAATATTGGATATTCAGTCCAGCACTGTCCTAATGGCAGACCTTTTTTGATTTCAGGCTGTCCAGCCATGTGCCATGGTGGTCCTGTTTTGTCACTAAGGAGATGCCCTCATGCCCCTCACTGGCCTTGTGGATAAGCTTTAGAGAAAGCCAGCTGGCCACAGACGATGAGGTCCCATCCGGGGCTGAAATTAGAATTTCAGCATGCTCAGGCAGTAATCATCCACATCTCTGCCATGATTAAGTGATGCATGTCTATAAAGTTAATTTGCGAAAAAGCAGATAGCTTTTCCCTGCCATCCCATTCTCAACTGACACTTCTAAAATATATGCTTCACTGCAGTTCACATTTGATGTGGCCAGTCATTAAGGATAGCATTCAAAGTGATCTCATGACTTTTATTCATTTGAAATGCTAAGAACAAGTTAATACTGAAAAGTTATGATCGGTAATGTTAGGACTGGGGATAGGGCAAGTTTAATCCTCATGGTGTTTCATATGAATCTGACACTTTTACATGTTTGGATGATTTCACCTGATTTTTTTTCTTTTAGAGAGGGTAATCTCAAAAAGTCACATTAGCTTTCCAGATGGAATTAATTCTTGAACGAGTGTCATTAAAGTTATTGTTAGTGACATACTGAGCCCAAATGTGCCAACGGAATACAGTTGATAGATGTGGTTTTTATGGGAGGCACCATATTGTGTCTGGAATGGAGGGTGAGCACTCTGAATTAGGGTGATGGATGGTGTAGGGTGATGTGGTGCCTGTGTGTGGCTCAAGTCAGAGACCCCAAGTGGGCAGGGAGAACCTCTCATAAAAAGCAGTGCCACTGATTGACAATGGTGGTTAAAGCACAATCCAAACATTACTGAAAGAGGGTGTGTAACAGGGATGATTGCCAAAAAGGTCAAGATGTAGACCTTTAGATGTTGATTTAGCCAGACAAGTAATCATTTGAGCATACGAAAAAATCTTAAAAGTAACATTTAAAGTTATACAACTTTAATTTATATGTATGTATGTGTGTGTGTATAAAGGACTGTGCTGACTGATAACTCTGATTCATATCCATGGAAACACTGATGTCCAATGTTGTCTATGCACGATACTTATCTAGTTGTTATCAGAAAAAGGTTGTCATCTTTTGCCTCGTTTACATATTAGTTTCCCTAACAACAGAAAAAAATCAGGGCTCATGAGAAATTACTCAAAGGAGAAAAATCAAAGTGAAATATTATAGAGCTACCATACAGAAGGGGTAAATAAAGTTAGCATTTATCAATATCATTTTCCTCCTATTTTGGTCTATGTGCAGGTGTATGAGTAAAATATAATTCAAAGCACAGTAAATTAAATCTTTGCCAAGTTAAATCCCTCACATTGTGCTGTTCTGCATTACACACTTTAAAGCTTGCCCCTCAAATGCTGGAGAAAACTTGGGAGACCAAAGGACTGTGGCTAGATTCAGCAGCCAAGTTTTGAGTGACCTAGCTATTGGCTTTACATGAAAGCAAGCACAAGCACAGCACAGGCTGTTTTTGCAAGCCAGAAACACTGCAGCCTCCTTTGGTAATGTTTCCCACAAATCAGTCCCCTAAAATAAAACATGTAGCCAAGCACTTAACAAGTGCCAAGTCTGGTCAAGGAGAAAATCCCAGTGAATGAATAAAACATAGGGAAATTAACAAATGGGTGAAAATCAATGATTTAATCTCTTGAATTGGAAGACAGAGACAGTTCTCAGTTTTCTGTTTTCTGGTAGTCAGAAAAGACTAAAATAGATTAAGGTCACAGTATTGATTTCATCAGAATAAAATCAAATATACTCGAGACCATCTTATACAACTTCCCTTTTTCTTTGACCTCATAAAAAAACTGTCAGAAATAAAAATACATTTAAACTCTTTATTATTTAAGAAGTCTAACAAAAATATTAAGGTAAAGTTTAAAGAATAAACATAACAGTAACCTACTGAGTAAAACAAAAATTGATTTATTATTTATCAATTGGTTTATTGTTGTGTATTAGTCATATTTCACAACTGCCGTACTGTTCTTCAAGTAACACCTTGTCACAATCTGAGAAACATTGCAGTGATAGATCACCTAGAGATGCTATGCTAATAAATACCAATCTTTCTTTTTCAGCTCTGTGTGAAAGAACCTATTACCCTCCAGTTATTAACATTATAATAATCCTTCTGTGTTTTAGCTGTATTTGCATAATTCCATCACTGGACTACAGCATGCTGACTTTGCCCTGATACAAGGGTTCTGGTTGTTTTACTAAATGTTATCTGATTAGGGGACCACACATTGGCCATTGGGGCTGAAGAGGCTAAGGACCAGGTCTCCTTTTAACAGGATCATTTTGGGGTTGTGTCTCGCCCTGCCCTGATCTAGCGGACGAATCCCCGCAAGGCTCAATCCTATTTACTGCATATCACCATCACAGCAGGAACTCTCCGTATGGTTGCTGAGATTCCCATTTCTGCCCAGCAGCCTGTTTCCTTTCCATTAGTTGGCGCAGCACAGCCTCACACTCATTCAATTACATCCGCTGTACCTGCCAATGGCTCCCCTCTTCCAGCAAGGGCCAACTCATCCATTGCACTGCCTTATCAAGCCAACTGTCCGTTTTCTCCTATTCAAATATAAAGGCTGCTACTGCACAATAAAGAACAGAGAAGGAGACCAAGGCGCCTTACTGACACAGACTTAATTCCGTGTGCAAACATAACCTAGTTCTGTTCTATAGAGAGCTCTCTGTATGATGATAATTACATTACTGGGATAGTTATTTCAAATCAGTTTCATTTAGATTGATTTTGTGAGACAAAAAAAAAAACTTTTTAAGCTTTGCGCTGACTATCACATGGAAAATGTATTGAAAATACACCTTTGTCTGTCAGGCATACTTAATGTTAGTGGGTAAACTCACTCTTCCAAGAGGCGCTTGAGAAATCATCTATCATAAACACATTTACGACCACATAACACAGCCAGATTTTCATCAGAGAGAGTTGTATCCTCACAGTGCAGCCTTTGACAGAAGAAGTAATCACACACCATAAAAAAAAAGAAAAGAGAAAAAGAAAAGACAAGAAAACTTAATTGTGTAAATCCATAAATCATAGGCCCTCTTACTTTATCTTCTCTGACAATATGTGCTTTATTTAGAGAGATTCATTCATAAGGGGAGTAAAGCATCAAATTTCTTTTTATCTTTTAATTTCTAACGATGTATTGTATAATGATATACCTATTGCTGCAGATTATAACATTGGTTTGAGGTAACTTCTGAAACAGATCCTGGACACTCTTGTGAAAACAGAGACAAGAAAAACAACAAACAAATATATATATATATATATATATATATGTGTGTGTGTGTGTGTGTGTGTGTGTGTGTGTGTGTGTATATATGTATATATATAATTAAATGTAATAGATAAATGCTTAGGGTGTTTATCCGCTCCACCTGCACAGAAAACACTCTCATATGCACATAAACACACACACACATGCATACATACACACACTAGCATGCACATAGATACTGTACAGTGCATTTTTCCCCCCTAATCCTCTTTGGCCTGATGTAGTGAGAGAGATATCTAGAGTGCACTTTTTGTTTCCACTGTGTCCTATACCAGCGGGTGACTGCTCGTCCATGCTCATATCTATGGAAAATCTCTTAAAGCAAATGAAGAGTGCTCAGTTAGATGCTTTCCTCTGACTGATAAGGTTTCAAATGTATCTGTCCATTACTGTGACCAGCGCTGCTCTGTTTTTGTTTCATTTGAACTCTTGACACTTCAAACCAAGCAATCAGCCTCATTCCATTCTCAGTGTGTAGTCTTCAGACACCTCTCAGATGTGGCAGCCGATATCAGAATCCATCAGTGGAGAATAACTGGGTCAGACAGTATTCAGTACATTTGATATAATATTAAAGGACATAAAAGTCTGGCTTTTACTGCAGGCTATCTAGGGAGCATGTGAAATTAGAAGAAATAGAGAGTGGTATTAATATGTCTGGGGCACGGTGAAACCCAAGATGGAGCATGGCATTCTAGTTTTAATGACACACCAACTGGCATGAGAATCTACTCATATTTATTTATAAAGCTGCATTGGAATAAGTATACAATATAGATGTGACAATCATGTAACTATAAATAAGCGTTGATGAGAACTGATCATTCGCAACTGATCATCCCCCTTGTTTAATTTCTCCCAATTTTCTTGCCTTTTAGCAATGCCCAATAAGCCATGCTCTTTCCTAAGTCTGATCCTTATACAGTGGTCAGCTACTTCAGTGAAGGTGAGTGAGGCAAGCAAATGCTTCCTCCAATATGTGTGAAGCCTGTTGCTGCAATTTTAATGATACAAGCTGTGTAGTATTTTAGAGAAATGTAACACACTTGGAGGAGAGCACTTTTCTCACAACGATACCTGCAGCTACACAGGTGCCAGATCATCAGTGACCACCAACAGGTTGTCAGAGAGTGTGTGATCCTGGTCAGCACACCAGCCTAATACAGCACCATCTGTTGGGTTTCCTTCGATCCTAAGCTGTAGTCAGCAGGCACAGCACAACTGGTATTCAAACTATAAGTCCCGGGTGTAGAACACTCCTCTGCAACGAGCGACAGAGCCTTTATTGAGACTTTATCAGACTTTTAAGGCAAATGTTTAAAATAATAAAAACCTAGACTTGTTACCTTGACAGTAACAGAATTAAAAAAAATATCACCCTGAGCTTATCATTCCTAAAGGGAGCAGTAATGTTGATCTTAGAAATTGTGGTTTGAGGATGAGAGATGTTATCTTCATATGATGGCTCATTTGTGCCTTTCAGGCAACTGATTACAACCTGGCCCCTTGCTGATTGCCATACAAGCCTGCTGAGTCACCAATGTGGCCTTTCTCTGTCTCTCTGTCTCTCTGTCTCTCTCTCTCTCTCTCTCTCTCTCTCTCTCTGTCTTTCTCTCCTTTTCCCTCTCTTGTCTTTCTTTTCTTTAAAAATGACTGGGCAAAATTACCTGCATGACCAGTGAATCTATTACCCAAGCGACAGCTCAATTCAATTCTCAGACCAGCTAATAAACTGAAGGAATTGATTGTTACTACATCCCAAGCTATCCCTAGCTGATGTGAAGAGGATCATGTTTGAGATTCCTCTCTTTTGACACAGGAATAGCAGTATGGTTGAATGTTAACTTTTGATAGTTTCATTAAGACCAAAGTGTCTTTTGAATGTGACAATAATCTGGGATTGCTAATCTTGTGATTAAGATAAATCTGTCTGTTGATCAACATATTACACAAGCCTATATACCCCCAGTGTACCATATTCATTAGTGAATATTGAATATAGTTGACAACAGCCATTTCATTGAAACTCATTTATAACTCCCTTGGCACTTAGGCACTCCATGGCATAAAGACAAATATGCTATGATAATTATCCGGTACCCAGTATCATATTTCACACACACACACACACACACACACACACACAGAGGGAGAGAGAGAGGGGGGGGGGGGGGGGGGGGGGGAGAAAGTTGGTGGTGGGGCGGTAATCATTTGAGTCTGTGAATTTTATTTATTTATTTATTTATTTATTTATTTATTTATTACTGCATCACTTATTGTATTAAAGAGTTCACTTGTTTAGTTACTAACAGACAGGGAGTAAAATGCCAAGCTGAGCAGCTGTTGAGGAATTTCAAATTGGCATCAAAATAAAGAATGTCTGCATCTGCAGCCAAAGATTAAAATTGAAAATAACAAATTATCAGCAATTATCAGTAACACATTTGGAATTTGAGAGAAACATGTTGAATTTGAGACGTGTGTAACAGTGGTCAGTGTTCGGAGGGACGGTGGGTGCACTTTTTGTTTTAATGTTCTCTCAGGTACACAATCACTTGTACTTTTAAGTCAAATTAGGATGGTTAGGCCTACATCCACCCCCACCCCCTCCCTTTGCCTAATTGGTGGTGTGTACAGATGAGGATTGAGTCACAATCTTTTTCCCTGACTAGACTATTTGGTCCCTGGGGAGGGCCTTGCTTCCATCCGAATGTTTTGATTGGACGAGGATTTCAGAGCCTAGTTTAACTATTGAGCTGGTCTCTTGCTTTGCTGGGACCGAGCGACAGATGAGAAACTGCTTCCATCTGGAAACGAAGGAAAAGAGGGGGGTTGACGCTACTTAGTCACCGGCTGTAAGGCACGTCCTGCTTGCGTTACATCGCATCGGGCTTCATTCGGTCTCACAGAGCTAAGAGAGAGGACGTGCGCTCCTGAATGGTTGGAGAGGATTGATCGTGAAGATGCTACCCTTTTACTATCGCCTCACGGTCTTCTTTTAACGTTTGCCTTTAACGCTGCGTTTTGATTATCCACAAACATCCCGTGTTATTCTGCAGTTTTGTCATAGGACTTGGACAGGAAAGCCGTTTGTGTTTGGAGTGACAGGGCTGAGAGTGGTTTTGGGGGATGCTGATTGTTTGTCAAAGAGAAGAGGCAGTGTTCAGCCGCTAATGGGACAATCTTTGGACAGCCTTTGACTGTGCAAAAAAAGGTAAGAACACAATATTGCATCTAGCCTGGTGTTTGGAGTTCGTGCATATGGAAAGTGTACCAGTCTAAGATAACCAAGATGAGACCAAATGGCAGCGGGGTTAGAGAAGATGTATTTCAGATGTAAGGACTGATCTTTTCAAATTTATCTTTGTGGAAGAACCATGTCCGTATTACACACTTACAAACCCTAACAACGAATGATGTTCTATATGTTCCTCTGTATGCTACCCCCACAACGGTTTTGCTCTGGCAAAACGAGAATATTATGAGATGCCAACTTCCATAATACAACTTTTCATATTATCGGATACACCATACAGCCGTCCTGCCATAGGATGTATACGTTTAATATGTTTAAAATGCGTATAGCTGGTGTATACTGGCCACATAACGAGCAAAAATGTAACGCTCTGTATTGCATTTTATAGGTTTTAGATGAATAAGTAGCTTAACTTTGAGTCCGCACGCGCACTGAAAGCAAATTTACGCGGTGAAGAGCTGTTGTGTGCCTGTCCGAATCTGACCCCTCAAAATCACAAAATACTTATGCTGAAATTTTAGCCTTTCTTTGCTTCGTGTTAATGTACTCCTCAGTTTATTCAAGCACAGAGGATATTTTAAACGGGATCCGTATACCTTGCATAATGATTTTTATTATTTTATTCGCTTTCATATTTTTGATAGATCCAATAACCTATAGGCTAAAATTATGCGTGTACTTCGTGTCGCCCTTGCGTGGTGCTCACAGGTTGCCATAAAATTGTCTCAAAAAATCATTACTCTTGTTCCATCGAAAAGAACATTTACTGAGACTTCCTCTATATCAGTGAGTTGTTTTGCGTGAAAGTAATGATCGAGGCAGTGGGTTCGTGATTCGACCTTTAACATTACAGATACGTTATATAAATCTAAATATGAGGAAGTCGACAGTCGCCTTGTGTGAATTGTCAGTCCCCTTAGTATTCATGGCCAGAGCTTCCCATCTTAGTTTTCGCTGAGCAAAAGCGGAGGCTTGAGAGACAGACAGCTGGTCGAGATCGACAATTCTCAGTCTAAAAAACAACTCTGATAGGCTAACCCATCAGATCAACGAATCTCTGAAATGCATTTCTGTTTGAAGGCTGAACAGTACTGACGATTTTCTCCCATCTGCCAAGCATTAAATTGAGTTAGTTAATCTAGCCATGCTTAATGTTTTTTTTTTCTTTTTAAATTAAATTATTTGTTTGTTTGTTTATTATGAATCAGTGGTGCAGCTCAATTTTAAACTTTTATTTTCATTATCATCTCACATGAATAGGGGGGCCAAACTACCATCTCCATTGTCCCAGCTAACAAGTTCTATAATCTGCATTTCAGACACATGAATTAAGGGGGGGGGGGCTTCTTATTACAAGTACAAGTTTAGTTCGGAGGTAGGCAAGGGAATTTACTGGAATTTTTTTATGTGGTCTTGTTTGCTTTATTGCTGTTTTTTTTTTGTTTGTTTGTTTGTTTTTATCTCTTTGAGTTGGGTGTAACAAGCTGAGTCCAAATAAATTCTCTAGAAAGCAGCATATATTTACTTAAAGATTTTGGCCTAATGAAAAGTGTTTTTGTAGCACCATTAGCTTTGAGATTTGAATGTGCACTGGTAAGAAATTTATTTCAAATGCCACATTCAAAATGAATTGGGACTGAAAGATGCTAATAGTTGCTGTTAAAACTGGCAAAAACACTCTTCTCAAGCCTAAACTGTTGGGAACAGAGTAAGGAAAGACTGGATGGAAGAAGAAAAGGGAACATAGATGTTCAACAGAGGGTGCTGTTGTTCTTTGGAACCCTGGTCCGGTGTGTCTGCCACGCCAATGTCTCTGAGGGCCACTCAAAAAGATGGAGCGCCAGTGCCTGTGTTGCCCATGTTCCCCAGGGATGCAAAATTCAATCTAACAGAGGCTTCGGCTAATGCTGTGGCACTTTGTCAGGATTAACATCTTTCTAGTCAGTGGCTTCTGTTACCTTTGGTGTCACATTACCACCTTGGAGTTGTGTGCTGGGAGAAAAAAAATGAAGTGCAAGATTCTTGCTCTGTGCTTCACTGCACTATTCCAATCCCACATTACTGTGGGTCGATAGAGGAAGAGGCTCAATCATTTTCAGCAAATAAAGGCATTTGTTATTTTGACTGCTGCAACTTTCCAAGGCGCTCTTTTTTTCTCCCACAGCCTGGGCTGAGCTAAGTTAAAAGGAAAAAACAAAAAGTTCTCCTTTAAACTTTTTCTACTTTTTTTCTTCTTTGCATATATGATTAGTTGAAGATGGCTGAATAATTATAATTAAGGATGATGTCTTTTTTTTTTTTTTGTCAGGCCATGTGTAAGAATTACTACAGAGCATAGTTCTTTTGTTATATGTAATCCTCTGAAAGAAAAAAAAAAATAGATTATAGATAGATACTTTATTTGCCCCCATGGGGAAATTGGTTTGTAGCACAGTCACAAGGCATTTCATCACAACATCAGAGAGTCACCAATAGACAGAAAAATCACGTTAAAATAACATTGGTAGATTTAAAACACTGTTATCGTCATTTTCTTTGTGTCTTTTTACCTAATGAGAGTTCACTTTCTGATGTCTACTTCCAACTGGAGTCTCATTTTTTTGTCTTTTTTTTCTGGCACTCTCGTGTCATAACATAACAAGTCCAGTACTCTGAAAGGGCCAATCAAGTGAACCATGCTCAAAATTGTCAGCATGAAGAGACTTTTCCTGCTGCAGTGACTTTGGATTATTGTGCACTGTGTGACTGTGTCCACAAGCATTTTTTCTTAAGGCTTTGGGGCATTTTTACATATAAGAATAAGATTTTCCTGCTCCATTGCTGTGTCAATTTTTTTTTCTTTCTTTCAGACTACTGTTTTAGAGGCCTCCTAACATAAGTAAGCTATGGCTAAACCAAAGAATAAGTCTAAAAATGTTTTTTTATTATTATTATTATTATTATTATTATTATTATTATTATTATTGGATAACATTAGTAGAAAAAAAGAAAGAAAATTAAGAAAAAGTACTACTGAATTAGATGTTGAATGAGGTCTGTTTGAAGATAGTTATGTTCATGTTTGAAACACAGCCTAAGCTTCTGTGTTAACATTGTGACGAGTATCTATTTTAGTCCTTGGGCCAAATTGCAATGTGTACTCCACAGAATGCTTGGAGATTCTAAAAGATTTGATTAACAGTGGAGAGTTATTAATAGTATATATGATATAGGGTAGAAAACCATAGCTTCTTCTATGCAAACGGTACTTTACTGAGGCACAATACAGCTAAACTAATCACTGGGAGCACATCTGTTCATCCTGAAGAACAGGGCTGAATGAGAGGTGCTGCCGAAATATAATGTGCTTCTTTTTATGTTCACCTTTTTACCACTGGGTTATGAAAAGATCTCCTTTTTGTTGGGTACAGAGAAAACACATTGTTCAGCATTATTTGAATATTTCATTAAGGGATATATCTACAATTGGCATTTACAGGGTTTCTGCATAATCATACTCTGATTAAACAGGCTTCTCAAATTTGTTTATGAGATTCATTTACTTTCCCTGGAATGACTTCCTCTGGTTGTTATGGATTTTGTGGCAGTATCTTGCAATGATTTCTCTCTCTCTCTCTCTCTCTCTCTCTCTCAGATGATGTCAAATCCACTCTTTGATCAAATAGTGCATTATCATATTGCTCTCCTTTAAGCTTTTCCTGAGTCCATCCAAATATATCTCTTTTCCTTACATCTATTTTATACTGTATTATTGTGCAAAACCCTGCATATGAGAAGTTCTATATTAGAAGCTGATACAATGAGAAGTCTGGAATATTGGTTTGCTTCAACATTTGAAAAATTAAGTTGTTAATGTTGTCATGGGGGTATAACTTTACCGACTGCTACATATTCATTAGCAATTGCTAAGATTTGCAGAGGTGCCATATTACATACTAAGAAACCATTAGCTCATAAGGGATTTTTGTTTCCCAGGCACAAACCATGTCTCCCAGCATTTCCTCCTGGATGCATGAGATGTTCACAACCTTTTCACATAGGATGTATTTTAAGAACTTTTTTTTTTTTTCGTCAGCAGCCAGTTGTCTTTTTCTTTTTCCTGATATGTTAGTGAAAAATGAATATATGCCAACTAGTATGGATTTTAAAATGTTATTGATGCCATGATAGGTAAGACAGGACTCAGTATAGAGGAACATGCTCTATAAAGAAGGGAGCAGTATATTATTGTTTTGACCTTTTAACTCATGATATTTAATCAGTGAGGTTATGAAGGCAGCATAGATGTGGGTTACCATGGTTTCTACTTCCATAAGTCTAAACCTATAAAAAGCTTCAGGAATGTATGTTTTTTGTCCAATGCTTTATCGCCAACAGGAGTTCCTTTTCATGCTCCTCCACGAATCATTTGATCATTTCCAAAATTTCGTATTTACAAAAGAACATCAGTTAGTCAGAAGGTGATGGCACATTGGTGGGAATGGTCCTTTGAAAGCAGGTCATTATTTTTTTCTTTTGGAGAGGGGTTGGGATGGGAGGATATATTGACCAGCAATAATATGCTCCATTACACCCTCTGCAGTAAAGCTAATTGTCAGAATCCTCCACTCCCTTTCACCCCAGCGACAGTGTGGAAGTGCTATAATATTCAAAATATAAATCAAAAAGTAAGAGTGCTTGTGTTTCAAAGAAAATGATCTGAGGGAACATACACCCGCAAAATGAGTCACAATTACACCCTTCTTGCTCTGTTCAAAGTGAACTAACATCTTTTTCATTTACAAATCAATCATAGTCTGTAATCAGAGTGTTAAGTGTGCAAGGTTTGTTCATTATCTGGTGGCATATGGTGATCCATTTGCATAATCAACTAATGCTTACTCTAACTCTCCCTTTTATCCTTTGCTTCAGTATTGACTGTGTAAGGTTCAGCGCAATTAAACTTTTCACTGAGACGTGTACTCATCGTTCTGTGGTCTAATTAAGTCTTGGAGGATAATGAAAGAGCAGTAGAAAACATGCATGAAACAGAACCTGCTTGTAATTTTGGTAGATGTGTATTTTGAGTGCAGTTTCAGAATAGGAAGGAGGCCTTGTTAGTAATGGCATTGTTCCATCTTTAAATATTTATCCGTAGTTTCAACAGGCTGTGAAATTATTTGAATGAAAGAGAAGATACAAGAGTGCCAGGAATGATAACGGTGACTGATTATTGGTGTTTATCTACTTAGTAACATGTCTGTTATCATTTGGAACTCAAAGAAGGATACCAGAAATATTTATCACGCATTCAAGGTAGCAGAGAGGTTTATTTCTACAAACGTAAAGTCAAACCTTTTGAATATTGGTATGCATTACTTCGATCCTTAAGCAAATTGTTCCACTTTTTTTTTTTTTTTTGTCACGCAAGTGCTAATGACACACCTGAATTCTAAACTGCTTTTAAAGTTTGATAACTTTTGAAGGTGAAACAGGTGAGGTGCACCATAGCTCTGATAGGTCAATGGAGCTTTCATTGCTGACTGCCTTTTTCAGCCCATTGTGTTTTCAGAAAGCAGCCGTCTCAAACCTTCTTAATATTTAATGTGTCAGAGGGGCTGGTGAGCTTGTAATGAAGGCTAGGTCAAGAGCTTCATCCTTCCCTCCCTCTCCAAACATCGTTTTAAATGTCAATGACTGACGTTGAAAAAAGATGGTGAACTTACCTTGGTCTACCTCAGGCTGGTTCTCTTCAGTCTTTTTTTTCCAGCCCACTTTGGCTTTCTTTCTCTCCACTAACATCTGTCAAAACTGAGTTCAGGTACAGCCCTTCTCCCAATTGTATGTCTGAGACTTTTCCACATCATACTACCTCATCAGTCTGTCATTCAACATATTTCTCCATTCTTTCTCTCATGTAGAAGGTGTGTGTGTGTGTGTGTGTGTGTGTGTGTGTGTGGGGGGGGGGGGGGGGGGGGGGGGGGGGGGGGGCTAATGACTGCATGATATACCAGACAGTATTTCAGCTCTTGTGTTTGTTCAGTGTCAGTGGCTTTTATAATATATTCATGCCTCTGCATCAAAAGTTCTGGTGCAGTGAAGTGTGAAAAATCAGAGTGCATTGCATTTTGTAGGCCACCTGATGGTCTGTCTCTCTGTCTCTCTCTTTTTTTTTTTTTAATGCAAATGCACAATGCCTTACTCTGTGCAAAACAAAAGATTCAAATCTGCCGCCAGTGAGCCTTTGTCAAACTGAATCACAAACAGGATAATAAAACCTAGATACGAGGGGAAGCGAAAAGCAAGGGAGGGGCTGCATTTAATCACCAGCCTCCCAAACTGAGGGCAGAGCATAGAGAGAGCTTAGGTTTAGTCTGAGGAGCAAAGCAAAAAGGAAGGTCACTGATAAGAATATTGGTGCAATTCCTAGGTGCTAGGGAAATACCTTGTGAGTATGTTAACTAGCATGGTCCCGATAACCTCTCTGTAAAGCTTGGCATGCTTAGCATTGCCTGGGTATTATCTACAGCCTCAGTGAATTTCTTGCCAACAAATGGGTCTCAGATGAATTTTAAGACAAAAAATAAAGCCAGGGGTACATGATCAGTAGTTTGTTTACTTTGCTAGAATACAGAGTCATGAATCGTCAGTATGAGATGGTCTTTTCTTAGGCAGAATCCATTAAGGTTGAATAGTTATGCAAATTGTTTTTTTTTTTTTTTCTTTCAGTTTTTGGCATTATAATAGTAAATAGTGTGTGATAGATTGCATTCATTTGTATGAATTTCTGTACATCAAAAGATCTCATTTCCCCTGGGGGAAATTGCAACTAAATCAATAACAGTGAATAGTAAAACAAGAAAATGAAGTGGAGAGAGTATAAGTGTTTGAATGCGTTGCAGTGGAACATCTGGTGCCTACCAAAATGAATTCAGTCCTTTTAACGTGCGTATTCAAACAACACAGCCCCATCAAAGGAGAAGACCCACAAAAGATAGGAGGGAAAAATCTGCCACTGCATGCTTTCATAGTCTATTATTCTAATTGACTTATATTCAGAAAGGGGTTTTCAGTCATCTTATTTGTATGTAGCTTTATTTATTTATTACTATTTTCTCTTATTTTTAGCCTTAAGACCATACAAAAATACCTTGGAATCAGTGAATAATTGATTTAGTTCTGCCTCTGGTAGTTTGGATAATGGGAACGGGTCTGGTCACAAAGGCATACATTTGTAAATGAGGCAGATAAACCTTTGCACAGACAAGGAGCGTTTTGTTTGACACAGGAATTCTGTTGTCTGTTGTTTTGGTTGTCAAGTGCTCTGAGAAAGCAGGATGTGTACTGGCTCTACAATGGGCCTTCAGTCCAGAATCTCAGATGCAAGGAGATGCTGTCCCGCCTCTTTTCACAGTGTCCTAATCTCTTTATCAGGCAGCCACAATAGTGAATTCAGTGCTGAGACCTGGTGCTCAGATCCTAGACTAAAATCCATGAAACCAGAGAAGAAAGTGGCCAGTGCTCACCATAGTCAAACCTGAAGACAACCATTCAGTGACCTCAGAGAATGTGTAGATACTGTCATGTCTCACTTTCATCCCTTTTGACACAGCTAAAATAGAGGAAGGATTGTTGACAGGAAAAAAAAAAAAAAATATATATATATATATATATATATATATATAAAGAAGAAAAAGAAGAAAGAAAAAATAGTCGGTCTTCGATCTAGTGGTTTGCTTTGTTTGCTGCAAAGTGTCAGTATAGCTTTGCATCAGTGAACCCATTCACATCCCTGGAGTAAGCACCCTTTTAGAATCTGCCAGGTTTGCAGCATTTTGGCTATACGGCAGACATTTTGATTTCAGTTCCAGGACTGTTTGTCCAAGATGAGATGGCTTTTCCATTTCTCAAGATCCTTCTCAGTCATTTTTCTCTCTGTGTGTTTGGAAAGTGCATTAAGGTATTTTAGGAGTTTGCTGGATCAGTGTGATGCCAAGTTTCAGTTAGTTGTCATCATGCATTCCGTTGTGTCAGGAAATTTCTATTTAGGCATCTTTGTGACACGCAAATTTTTTAGCAAATTGTTTAGGGTTTTCAGGATTAATGTGGATTGAGGTTTTAATTGTTATAATATGAGACAGTGTGACCTCTACTTGGGGGATGTGTCTTTTGGACTGGGACAGAAACCATTCAGTGTGTGTAACATTGTGGGTGGCCTATGGGTTATACGCTCATTAAGCAAGGCAGCCGTTTCCTTCTCTAATTAGATTGTTAAGCATTTGCACTACAACTACAGGTGAAGGAATATAATGGCCAGCTCAGTGCGAGCAGCAAATAGCTGCCTGTCACTGATACAAAGACAGTGGAACCTGCAGAGGCCAGGGGGTTCTTCATTATCATCATAGTAAGGCAGGCGGCGTAAACCAGGGCACTCTTGTAATGGACAAGAGCGATCCCTGCTGTTCAACCTGCAGTAGACAAAGGGGAAGGGTCCTATCCCTATTCTGGACACCCACCTGCTTCCACACCGAGTAAACAAGTCATAGCATTCCGTTTACTGTCTTAACAAAATGGTTCCTATTCAACTGCTGACTGAAAGGCTAATTTATCCATTCACTTTCATTGTTGACCTCTCTCTGGAAGAGAACCCAGTACTCTTAGAAACTTTGACACTGAAGGCTGACCTGAGACAGCTGTCTTCATTTGAATGCACCTTCTTAGAAATGGCAGGTCAAGAAGTGGGTGTAATTGAGGTGATGAAAATGCATTGTGCATAGACAAACACGATATTGCTTGTGAATTTCATCATGCCTATGTTAACATTAGTATACGACAGAAGAAAACCACAGTTTCCTTGTCATTATGCTGTCTGGTTTTTCTGGAGTCAATTCACTTAATAGAGTAGATGCCAAGGTGCTGTCAGCGTGAAATTCATGACAGACAAATTTTGCTGTGTTTGATACTGTAGCCTCAAGTTTTGGGTACAGCTGGGTATAGTTTGGAAAATAAATAAATAAATAAAAAAAACAACATCATCCTAGAACACAGGAACAACACAGGAAAAAAAAATAGATTTGCAAGTTTTGCAATCAATGATGATTTATGAAACTGTGTCCTTGGAGGCATTTATCTGCTCCTTTAGGATCCGACATTGTCATGGAAATTGCCGATGGACAGAGGTCTGTCTTGTGGGGAAAAATAAACTGAGGATATGGTGACTTGTCTCATCTATAAACCGTATTTATTTCCAATGTAAGCTTTGTTTTTAAGATTAATTTGTTCTTCATCTGAGCTAACGTGGATCATGAGTTGTGCTTTTAAAGGATAACTATTCTCTATTATCTACGTAGGGACATATGTCCACACAGTCTGTCTCCTGATGGCACAGTTACTTTAGGACATAATATTATTTTTGTACTATTTTGTAGGTTGTGTATTATTGTTTGATTGTTACAGTATTCTAAATGTTCTGAAAACCTTATTAAAGTGTGATAAAACAAGCGCTGTTGGTGGAACTAGCTGAATAGAGTTGCAGTCATTTAAAGTACCGCATTTGTCTGCGGTTAGGGGCTGTAGAGAGAAGCCCAAAGTACAGGTGGAAGAAATGGCAAGCCAGTGTAGCCATTTATAACTAGCCCTCTGCAAGCAAAGCAGAACTTTGGTCTTACTGAAAGGGAAAGACATATAAAGAAAACAGTAAAAAAAAAAAAAAAAAAAAGTTACAGAAAGGGAAAGCTGAAAAGAAGAGGCGAGAGAGTAACACAGCTACTTTCAAGAAAACATGAAATTTGAAATATGCAGTAATCTCTTCTGAGAGCACTGGCCTACACACAGATTGATACAGATATGGATCTGCTCCAGTGCCACCTTTGGTGTAATTACCCAAATGTCCGACCTTCCACCCAGTCTGAACAGAACACATTACAAGGGCAGTGAAGGGTTCAGCAGGTTACAAGGTGGGCCAGAAACCCTCCCACCCAACCTCCCATCCACCAACCATTTCTGCTAATGACTCTGAGTCAACCAGACCTGCTCTAGGTCTGTTTTCTCCCTCAGTTTGATTCGTCTGTATGCAGTCAACATAGCCATTCAACCCCTCTGTCAGAGGTGGCTTTTCAATTACTGAGGGGAGCTGCAGGGGAAAGGCGTTTGACAAAAGCTATGACATAAACCATTTATAGTGCAGCTCCATCATGGCCTCCAATGCCAAAGCAGCCTGGACAGTTCATTTAAAAGAGAAATTAATCGCACATGGTTTCGGGCAAACAATAACCGATTAGAACTGGCCACTGGCAGCTCTCAATGTCCAAGAATTGAAACTGAAGGGGGAAAAAATCATAGGGAAATAAATGGGTTTGTCCACTGTTTGAGAACAGGGGCAGGGCTGGGACCCTGAATTGTGCAGTTGAACATACAGAGAGAGATAGAGAATGAGGGGGAGAGACGGAACTGGAAGAGTATTGTGTTTTATGTTAGAAAAAGTTCTAGAAAAATCGTGGCAATGACAATATTAAAGAATTTTATTTTATTTTGATCATCTCTGATCGTCTTTTAAGGTCAGTTTTTCCACTGATTTATTTTTCCATAAAGTGGTTATGGTTACATTAAATGCAATAGGCGCTGCTCTGGTCTGTACTAAAATTCACATACACTGAACTAGTAGCTATTGTTGGTTTTATTAATCGAAAAAGTCCTGTGTGGAGGGTTCATTACCAGCCAAGTACTCGGGGGGTTGATTGCACTTGCATGCACTATATCGATTCTTTCCGGCACATTCCTTCCTTTCATGGTGCAGATTAGATAGAGATTAGGCACCAATGGCTCAGTCTTTTAGCGTTTTAGGAAAATCCCCTGTGTTAAGGGGATTTCCAGGACATTTTTATATGTATATGACTTGCATAACAAAATAATGTCTCGTCAACTGTCAATAGACTTTACATTTCACTATTTTCTTTTTGGTACTGCAGTACATTGGGATAATATGTCTCTTGTGAAAGGTTACAACTCACTGAATGATGCATTATTTAAGTGGTGAAGAGACTGTGAATGTCCATCCACTTTCATAAGGATATGAATGATTTCACACTGTGGTCCACCAAATAGTCGAGACAGAAGAGAAAGAGGAAAAAAGACAGAGAGAGAGAGAGAGAGAGAGAGAGAGAGAGAGAGAGAGAGAGAGAGAGAGAGAGTTATTGAGACAGAAAAGTGGAAAAAAGTGAGAGGAGAAAATGAAGAGAGTGAGAAAGAGAGAGTTGGAGTCTGAAAGCGAAGGGCTTATTTCACAGTGGATCTAGCACACCGGAACTAATCAGCCATGATGGAGTTGTAGGCAGAACGCAAAGAAGCCCTTATAATGTTGAAAATGACAGATTTAGTCATTAGCTGCAGAGCACAGTGTATGGTGTAGGAGTCCCATCTCCAATGTGGTGGCATAATAAGAAGGGGGAGGAAAGCCTCCGGCTTTGATGAATGAGGCCCAACTGTGGCCGATTAATGCAGTGTCCATGTGAGGGAGAGATACAGAGAGCTCTAGTCGTTCTTTAGACCTTTATTCTCTCTCCATGTGCTATCATCAGCACGCTAGCCCAATCCCCTTCCCAATGACTCTTAACACTTGTAAATAAACCCTTGTCAACACTTTATTTTATCGATGATTCAAGCCCATCGATTTTTTCCTCTTTTTTTGCCCATGCAAGTGCTTATGGAGAGATCTCATTGCTAAGTCAAATGGTGAAGGCCTGATCACAACGGCTGAATCAGAGGCATACAGAACACGCCAAGCGATGTTTAGTATTCACCAAAGTATGTCGGAGCCTCTTTTCATTTGGCAAGCAGCAATGGGTGTATATCAGCACCCCCCCCCCCCCCCCCCCCCCCCCCCCCCCCCCCCTCACCTCTGGCCAGTTCACCATGAAGTAATGGCTGTTAAATGGAGAAAGCCATTCCAGTGGAAGCTCCTTTTATTTATTTATTTATTTTATTTTTTTCCCTCTCAAACAGAATGGGTTTGACTCTGACTCCTGTCACTTGATATTCATTGGAGGCTGTCACGAGCTACGAAGCTCATGGCTGACTCTCATCAAGATAAGCATTCAGCACGCTCAACTCTTTTGATTGCTCAAACAAATAGAGTAAATAAATAAATAAATAAATATGTTGAGGGGGAAAAAAGGTCACTTTCCAGTGACAGAGAAAGCAAAGAAGAGAAATAGGACTTCCTTATCATTAGAAACAAGGAGATGCCTTATCTGTACAGGTTGATGTTTTATTCCTCATATTAGCATCAACGATCATGTGTGCGCATGTACTGAGAGAGCAATGCAAGTGAATTAAAGCTAATTAAGCCCAAGGTTCATATTGATTATTGAATTCAAGTAATGTAAAGGTCAGAAAGGTAAATTTAGATGGATTAGCCTGGGGCTTATCTCATTACAAGAAATTGTTTTCGTCTGTACAAGGCTAGTTTTTCAAGTGTCCTTTGCTTATCTGTTTACCTGTCTAAATGCATTGCTTAACTAATGTTTATCACTTTACCTATCCGTAACCTTTTTAATATTGGGTTATCATTATTATTATTATTATTATTATTATTATTATTATTATTATTATTACTACTACTACTACTACTACTACTACTATTGTTATTGTTGTTGTTGTTTGTTTGTTTGTTTTTCATTGCTTTCTCTTTCTTTCTTTCTTTATTTATTTTTTCCTGAGTAAACCTGTGCTTTCTCGCATTGTCAAATATAGACTGGTACAAATATTCATATTAATCCCATTTGATAAACTTCACAGTTTTCATAATTTCTCGAGTTTTCTAGAAATAGATTACTGCAATCATATATTCAACAATACAAATCCTATTAGAGAGCGCCGGAGTGAAGCAAAATCATTTGCTGTTAGGTCCTAAGCAAACTCAGACAAATAAAAATGTAATGATTTGCAAAATTAGGGACAGACATGTGGAACTGAGATCATTTGATGAGCAGTCAGTTTTTCTCCCTGAGTGGAACATTGTTTCTTTTAGGTATACATTGTAATGAATATGACACCAGTGCCGCTGAGGCTAAATGCATGTTGAAAGCATATTGAATTTCCCTCAATTGCGGGTTTTCACACAGGTAATACGATGCACTTTGAGCCTCTCCTTCAAAATAAATGGCAGTCAAGGAGACAAAGTGGAGTGATTTAATTTAGGCATGAGTCAGACGACCCACCGCAAAAGGAGGGTCAGTGACCTCTTTTGGAGGAAATAAAGGACGCTTGTACCGAGGCAAAAACTCATAATCTGTGAAACACATATTCAAGAGCTTATCCATAAACATCACCCTTGAGAGGCAAATGCTGCCTCGAATGTCAGCACAGTGAAAGAGTGGCTTTTTCTACCTGTCTTCCTTTGAGTACTGCCATGGTATTCCAATCTCCAATCCCAAATGCATTACCTGTGCAATCATGCTGTTCCTGCCGTGCTGTTATTACACACACACACACACACACACACACACACACAGACACAAATGCATGCACCTGCTCTATTTATATACACAGTGGCTTTCGTATACATGCACACACACATACATGCACTATTTCATGGGCTAGAAGGGATTGGGGGGGGGGGGGGGGTGGTGTTCGGAACATTTTAGATTAGGGGAGGGTGAGGTTTAGGCTTTGTAAAAACTCATCGCTTACTTTGCCCCCCATGCACTTGTGATTCATCAAAGAGAAAGAAAATGAGCCAGAGGACAAATGGAAAGAAAAGATGACTGCCTCCTAAAAAGGGTGCAGACATTCTCACCGGTAAACCAAATGGTTCAGGACAGGAGAAGAAAAGAAGAAGAAAAAAATGGGTGAAAGAAAGGAATAAAGAAAAAAAAAATGACAGAATGAAAAGAGAAATAACAGCCACAACAAGACTTGAATTATCTTTTTTTTTCTTATCAACAACTCAATGAATCTGTAAAATAGGGGGCACACAAAGGCTAGTCCATTATCAGAAGCCGTCTGGTTGGGAGAGGTGGAGAGGGTGATTCTCGTCAGGGCTGACGTTTTGATAGGCTTTTCTCTGATGACCTTCTTTTTGTTCCCTGCTTCCTGGGCGGTGATGTTTTCTGTCTCATGCTGATATTATGCTTATCCGCTTTGAATATTGGAATCAGTCCAGCCATTTTTTTTTTTTTCTTTTTCTTCTGGATGAGAACAACAGAGAAGAACACACAGTATATAGCAAAGCTATTTCTTTCTTTTTTCTTTTTCTTTTCTTTTTTTTTTTTTTTTTTTTTCACAGCTGAGGTCCTTTTTTATGCCCATCACCTCACTGTTGCCAAACTGCCAGCCAATGAAAACTGGTCTCTGTGTTTACACCTGTATCAGTTTGGAGTGATTGTTCTAGCTTATGCTTGTGGTGAGACTGCAGAATGGGCTGTGGTTATTGGTTTTGTGTGGGCCGTGTAGGGCAGTAGACATGATGTTTGAGGATGCTTATCATGGTCTCTTCTTCACATTTCACCTGAAGTATGGAGAATAAAACCAAGACATAGCTGTCACCGGCTGCATGATGTAGAAACTGTACTTCGTCTCTGAGGTTGGTCCTTTTAAGGTACATATCATTGTCCAACTTCAATTGAAAATGAACTTTTTCAGTCTCTTGTCTTAGTACATATCTTTAATGTCTACATTTGCATTTTTATATCTTTGCTCTTTAGACTCACATTCATGTTTTTTTCCCCTTTTTTGGGGGGGGGGGGTGTTAATATGAATAGTATATTTTATATTTCTCCTAGCAACTGGCCTGGCCATCAGTGCAGAACTTCATTGCTATTCTGTGCAGATAGCTCTCAAAAGGTCGTAATTGGGTGGTGATAATGAAAAGAGAGAGAGAGAGAGAGAGAGAGAGAGAAAGAGAGAGAGAGAGAGAGAGAGAGAGAGAGACAGGATGAATGAAAGGAAAAGAAATTGGCTGTCAGTTACTCTGAGCTCTCTTTCTCTCTCTCTCTCTCTGTCTCTCTCTCGTGTCTTCTGCATACACACCACGTAGAATTAATGTAATTGAAGTCTGATTCCTGCCAGGGCAGTGATAGGACAGATGAAGAAGTAGAAATGAATGTATTGTTTAGCTGGTGAGGAAATTTATGCCATGCAATAGGTTAGTGTTGTGCTGACATCACAGATATGATATTCCTGTTTGGATACAGCTCTGGTGAGATATAGACCTTGTCAGACCATATTTGTTTCATGTCACAGAGATGAGGAGAGCGTATTTTTTACCAGGTCAGAACTGTGACCCACAGATTCCCCCTGTAAACAGACATAATCTGACCTCCAGAGCCCTGGACCTGCCCACATCCAATCATACCACCTTCCATTATGTATCCATACTTTTTAAGTCAGTAGAAATGTCTTTTTCTCTTATTGCTTGTGCAGCCTATTGCTCAAGGTTCAACACATTCAGATAGGATATGACCTTTAGGGATACCTACAAGTAGTTTGATAAGACAAAACATTGTTTGTACATATAGGGTTATATGACAAAGTTTTTTTTTTTTGTTTGTTTTTTTTTTCCGTGGGTGCCTGCGAGTTTATCTCAGGCAAAGCCAAGCAGCAGACAGCCTGCTGTATGGAGGTTCCTCTTGCAGTATAGGGATAACTTGTGCTTTGCTCTGCCAAGCTTTAGGACTATGTTCTTAATTACCTTTCACATAGCTGAAGATTTGCTTTCTTTGCAGTAAGGATGTTCTAGACTCAAAGCACAGTGATTAAGTTTGCAAGGAGGTAACCCTCACATACCCACATACCCACACACACACACACACACACACACACACATGCATACACACAAGCATATATACATACATACATACATACATACATACATACATACATACATACATACATACGCACATACATATACACATTTGCACTCACATACTTAAGCATTTATGTGTGTGTTTATTAAGTAGCACAAACATGTAAGAGTAGCTACTAGAGTTTTTACCTCAGCAGTTACTACAAAGTTTAAAACCTTCAAACAAATTTTGAAACTATGAATGGCCTGTTCTGTTTGATATCTGTTTGGGTCACTGTTCTGTTTTGTATCTTTCTGGGTGATTCTGATGTTTACTTCAACAGACTGAAACCTGACGTGCTAACACAAGCACTTCACACAGAATGTTTATATGGATCATATAATATACTTGGAGCTTTTATTTCCTATTTCCTAAAAGTTCTCAGTCCTCCACTTCTCCCTTTACCCACCAAGCGAATGAAAAATGTCATAAATTTGTCATAGTAGTTTTATCTCTATTTTAATAGGTTCAGTTTCTGTCTTTCTGTTCCACAGTAGACTCAGAGTGTCTGTCAAAATTGTCATAGATTTGTACTAAGCTCCATTAAATGTTTTAGAGACAGCCATATATGAACATGAGGAGTTTGTGTGTTAGATAGCTGCAGTCAAACCTTATTTGGTTCATTCAGGCTTGGACACATCTCCAGAAAAATGATGTGAAAATGACTCAGAAAAGAGGAAATTTGATGCTCATTTCCGATGTCCTTTGGAAAGCAAAACACAAAAATGGAAAATGTATTCTTTTCACACAGTGCACATTCATGGGATTTTCTTTTCTTCGTCTGGCTTTGGCTGAAATGATTTTTCCATGAGTCTTACAGGAATGGATTTATGCTTCCTTTTTTTTTTTTTGCTTCTCTGTGACCTTTTTGAATCAGGCACTTCTGAGATCTTCGGAGAGAAAAGGATTTGTACAGCCATTGACTGCAGAGGTCATGTGAAAACTGTCTGTACAGTGAGGACACGATAAGCTCAGTCTGAACCATGGATTCACTTTAAATGACATTTTACTTGGATGTCATACAGTATTCATATCAAAAATTACAAGAGTTTCTTGGTGTATTTTATAAGATCACTTAAGGTTTGAGAATAGACAGAGAAAGCATTCCAGAATTTTCTTAATGTTCCAGGTTTTGTCTTCTGAACTGAAATGATACAAAATAGTTAATCACATTGGTGTGGTAAAGAGTGTCAGTTGACATACACGCACACACGCATATACACACACATACAAAGGAGGGGGGTGGGGGGCAAAAGACAAACAGGTAATTTTAATTTGTTCACTGTGGCTTTGTAATAGAGATGTGATATGGCACGTAACAGAACATGTAGTAGTAAAGGAGTACAGTAGTAGTAGTAAAGGAGTAAACTGCACTCTTACTTCCCTTATATTGCATTATAACTTTAACAGCTCAATAGGAGCAGATGTTGTAGTGTTATAATTTAATTTATGAACACCGTGTTTGTTCAGATTTTATTAGAATGTGTATGAACATCTTCACTTCCACACCTAAGTTCTTGTCAGTGTACAAACACACAAACACACACACACACACACACACACACACACACAAGCACAAATGGAAGAAGTGAGAGAGAGAGAGAGAGAGAGAGAGAGAGAGAGAGAGAGAGAGAGAGAGAGAGAGAGAGAGAGAGAGAGAGAGAGAGAGAGAGCACTAAGCTGGATCATTATGCGATTGCTATCAGTATGGTATAATTAGGTTTTGCAGAAAGAAACCACCATGACTACTGTCATGAAATGTGTTCTTGTATTTCAACATTACTTCTTTGGGAGTTTGAATAGTCTTACCCACTCGCTCCATGCATGCACTACACAGCAGCATCATTTGTGATTAATGAAAAATGTGGTCACTTTGGTGTCACAGCACAAGGGGTTTGATGAGACTAAGCACACATCAGCAGTGATATAAAAATATAACATATCTTGTGTGTTTCGTTATTGGGTCTTCCTGACTACCATTTCTCTGTCTACAATTAAGAATTTATTAAGGCCTTTGAATCTTCTAAGCATTTAATAGGGTGAAAGTTCATAAAAAGGTTACCTGTGTTTCTCTATTCCTTAGGACACCACAGTGCATGTAACACAGTTTAATGTAATGTTCACCATGGTTTGTAAATCAGCAGTATGTCAGTGTGATTGCCAGCAGCGACTCATCCAAGTCAGCAATGTGAGAAAGAAAGATAATACAAGAGAGAGTGGCTTGTTTGAGGCATGGGAGTTTGATTCTAAAATAAACAACCGTGGCAGCAGGCCCACCCTGTGAGCTTTAACCTTTGACACTGGCCCTAAAGTCAGATAAATCAGAGAAATGGTGACATTTATGGAGGCCACGGCCTCTTTATATGCTGATGTCCTCCATTGTCTTCAGCTGTTTAACCAATGAAGCATTGGCACAGCCTACAACAAGGCCCAAAAACCAAACGGGAAATCATGGGTATACTCCAAACCATGAGCCTGAATGGCTGGATTTATTGTCTTGTTGCCATGGTGGAAGATTCATTTCCTTCAAGTAAAGCCTTAGACTGTGCCTATGAACAGATAAACAGATCCTTGTCGATCCAAAGCTGAGGTTTTAAACAGACCTGGATCAAATACTTATATGAATAAGCACTCCAATATCTGGGACCATACTAATGCTTGTCTATGGCTCATCAACCTTTTTGTTTTTTTTGGGGTTTTTTTTTTTTTTTTTGTCTGTTTGTTTTTTTTTTTACAAGTAAAAGGAGCACTGAAAAGAATTTGTACAATATGTAGTCATTCAAATACTTCAGAGGCTTATCTGATTCTCGTGCCATTTTAAACTCGAACTCTGAAATGATTCACCTTGTCTGGAGATGTGTTGTAAGGTTCCTTCACTGTGCTGTTGATTGGAATCTGAAGGCTGGAGTAAACTGAGACACAAAGGTGAGAAAGTAATGTTTTTGCAGTTAAGAGTGACTGCTATAGTAGTGTAACTTTAATGAGGTATATTTGACAAATATTGGTCTTACATAGAAACACTGAAGCCCTTGAAAAAATGTGGTGCAATTTCTTTTCTTTTTTTTTTCCTCTTTGTGTGTGTGTGTGTGTGTGTGTGTGTGTGTGTGAGAGAGAGCGCGTGCACGTGCGCGTGTAAATGTAAATTTACCAAAACTTCGGCAGCACATTTCGATGATGAAGATATGCTACATAACAGAGATTTTTGCCTAAAATCAAACTCATCCCAAAACTAAGCATTGTGCCTCCCCTGCTCATCAGATTTATCAGGGCAGAGCTCTGAGCTATGACATGGCACGACTAAAAAAAGAAATAAATAAACTCCTCTCCCATGGGATTATGATGGTTCATAAATCCTGACAGAATCGAACTCAGAGATACAGAAAACAAATGTAAGCCCCTGGAGGATTAACAATCTCATTTCTCTACTTGCAAGGATGAAAAAGAGGATTGCCCTGCTTCTTTTGATATCTGTCAAATTAATATCATCTTAATTTCTACCACTGCTTTGGAATAAGTGGGCAGTTGAGGTCAAAATCAGCCAAGCACCCACTTCTCTCATCTTTTTTTTTTTTTTTTTTTTTCCTGTCTGTTGTTAAAATAGTAAGTTGTGTCAGAAGAGAAAAAACCTGGGGGGGGGGGGGTATATATAAAATATATACATAAAAGAGGAACTGTAGTGGGCCATTGTAGTACATTAAATGTAGGATTAGATATGGGGGATAGCCTGCCTGGGGCTCAGGGACTGCTGGGCAGAGACCCGATGATAAAACTGAGTTGGCTGCTTCGCAACACTCTAGTGGTTATTACTGTCCTGGTGTAACAGAAATAAATTCATTTTCACAGGTCTTCTGTCTGCTTTCTCAAAAATGTCTTTGACCTCATCTTAAATGTTTCAAGGTTTGAAGAGTGTATGCAGGTGCAGTTATGATGTATTTTAGCAGACCATTGTTACTGAACGATTATAAAAACTTTGACCCAAATCTCAGTTAGGAATGGAAATATGCTCTCTTTTACTACCATTTAAGGCTGTAAGTCTTCTGTCTTTACAATGTTCGTGTCATAATGAGGGAAAAAATGAAAATCTTTTATGAAGCTCTTAACATATCACTCCAAATCATCACATTTTGGTCCAGTTATTTCGCCCATCTTCAGAAAAACGGGTCACGACTCCTTGTTCATATGGTCTCCAATTAATCCACAGAATCTTGAGCTGTATGAGAGCAGGTGACGGGTAATTTCCTTTGTGGTGACTCCCATAGGCAGGAGTCGGAGTGTAATTGACTTGGGAATGTGACTCATTAACCCGCTGCTGTGGAATTGATGATATATGGGATTATTATTCACACATAGACACATCAGTCTCAGACCTGGAAGCTATTGGTAATTAATGGTGCCTGTGCTGGACCAGGAGGACCTGAAAAGATTGATAACAAGTGGGCTTATCTTTCCTCCCTTACCATATTCCTTTGTTTATTCCCTGCTGGTCAAAGGGCCCTTGGGTTGATGTCATTATATCATTCCTTTTTCAGATTTTAAATAAGTTTTAGCGAAGCAGTTAAAGAAAGCTTTTCAGAAGCCCCATTTACTTATAGGCAGTTGTTGCTACATGTTTTAAAGGAAACAAAGTGTCTTTGTTGAGTCGGCACTGTATAGAATGCAGGGTGGGGATGGGGATGGAGGGAGATGGCTAACCTTTTTTAACCACCCTTATTGTCTCATGAACTAAAATAATATGGAGATTTGAATCCCTAAAAGCCAGTGCCTGGAGAATGAGCCAGCTCCCTTCTTGTGGTCTTTGCAATGATTCTAAAGCTGTTTAGGATTGCGTTTTGTTTTTCTGGATGCAACCCAATCATTCGTAATTCAGCACCAACTGTTCTTTCATTTATTGGCCCACTGCTGTAAGTTGTTTATGCATATTTGTATCTCTCCTCAGCAGTAATTTAATGTTAGCTGTAATCCCAAGGTATTATTGGGAGACTATCAAAACTATGTTTCTTTAAAAGAAAATCATATTTCTCATCCTACGTATACCATGTGATTTCATTAGTTACTGATTCATGCACATGTACTATTTGTAAAGTTACATACAAGATATGCAAGTATTACAATGTGGGATCTGGCTCGGTTGGTTAGGCACTCCCCTTGCAATGTGAGGGTTGGGGGTTCATGCCTGGCTAACGTCAGAAAAGACATGTGATCAAGTAAAGTGCTACACTGCCACGTCCAAAGTCTCTGCAAAGGGCTGCCTTAGCCCTTCTACAAAAAAAGTGGAGCCCCTGGCATAAAACAGGAACAACAGTATAGGATCTTCAAGATCCTGGTCATGTTCATGAAGCAGAAAAAAGGAGGCTTTGCGCTTCTTTTGTCAGAAAGGTTAAGTCTCAGATCATACAACCTACTTTTTTTGTCACCTGACCCCCTTCAATGCAATGTACTTTCCTCAAGTACCTGCTTAAGCATTTTAACTAAATCAAACCTTTCAGTAAATATTGGTCAATCACAATCTCACAAACCCCCTGCCATGAAACCTTGGTTGAGAACCCTTGTCCTAGAGCAAGATTAAGAAGATTCAAAACTGCAATCTTCTTCTAAACAGGTGCGGTACAGCTCTTCATCGTTGGTTAGGGGAAACTGAAACCAGTGAATTGGTCTTTCTGTGTGCGTTGCCTGTGATTTTTCATTGTTCGTTGTGTTTGCTTAGCCTTGTCCCACTTTTTCTTTCTCCTTCTCATCACCTTGACATCTTCTCTGTTTGTTTAACAACCATGGAAACAGTTTCAAGTCTACTGCCCTTGTCTATGACTAAGATCATCATAGAGCTTATGAATTAGTTAAGTTGATCAAGTTTTCTTCTTTGAAAGGTGGGTTATACAGAATCTCGCTGACAGCGGGTATGATGAGACTTCATTGTGATTACTGAACTCATTTCTCTGCAGCGGTAGAGTGAAAAGAATTTTACAGGCCAGTTAATTTAGTGTCCGTGAGAGCGCCATTGATATGTTTCTAGATGCCATCCCATTAGTGAAATGGTAATGTAAGGCATATATTTATCGGCCACGTTAGAATTCCTTCAGAGCCATTCTCGGTGGAATGACTTTCAGTCTTATTCAGAGAATAATGTTATTGGTTTCAGTGATTCATCCTTTTTCTGGCACAAGTCCTGCTCATCAAAAAGGCTTCCGCGCTGTAATTTCACCTGTCCAGTGAATTAAGTTTTGCTGTGAAGAAATAGATAGGTGAAAAGGGGGCTGAGATAAAAAAAAAAGACTATCAGTTTGTAAACCTTTTCAGATAGAGTCATATATTAATGCCGCCAATCACAAGGAAATGTCTTGCAGAAATATTTGAAAGAAAAAAAAAAAGAAATCCATACAAATGTGATATTAGAGCTTAACTGAAAAGTTTAGCTTAGTCTTTATTTTTAAGAGGCATTTCAGAGTGAGTCAGTTGTATTCAACATAAGATTTACCCCACAACCCACCACACTTATTCACAAAGGCCTGCAAAGTCATCTTTCTTCTCCATCTCCAGTGCTTCCACATGCTGGGGATCATTTGGATCTGTGGCCGTTTGTCTTCTGTTCTCCTAACCTTAAGAATCTTAAGTATTTTATTTTCCGTTTGCCTCAAATCAATTCCAGACACCGCAGTTTCCTGTTCTCCTGCTCCTCTGGGACTGGGCCGTCTGAAACCCTGGCTGCTCTACCGTTTTGCAGGAAATGAAAAGGTTTGGGAGTCTGAGGGTTTTGGCAGCCAGGCGCTATTGGGGTCTTTGTCATGCAGCTGTTGAAAAAATGGCATAGTAACTTCCTCTTTAGTGACAGAAATATTCTTTGGTCCTGTATGTGAGACAAAAGAGAAGAGACAGGGCTTTTATTAACCTCACAATTTTTAATTGTGGATGAAGCATCTTGTGGGTGACTGAATAGCTTTAGTGATGCAGATGTCTTCAATGAGTGTTTTTATAACCCAGTCATTAACATTCTTGGATGTACAGCAAAACTGTGGAGTGGTAATTAGAATGGTATAATAAGTAAAGACATAATTATGATGTTATTGATGTGTTGGAAAGAAAAAAAAATGACTGTCTGAAATAATAGGAATACTCACAGAATTTCCATATTGTTAAAAGACATCCTGAAAGTGAATGGAGAGATTTTTGGAGCTTTTGACTGTTTTTTTCCCTATTCTGAAAGATTGATTACAGATAGTTCTTTCTTTAATAAATAAATAAATAAATGAATAAATAAAAATTAAATAATTAAAAAATCAAATAAAAACAGACAAAAAAATCAGTTGAAGTCAGGATGAAAAAGCTTTTTTTTTTCTTTTTTCTCCAGTTGAATTATTCCTATTGAATATTTATTTGTTCACATTTCACTGATAATTATTCACAAATCTCCCCAGTAATTCCTTTCTTGGCTGCTTAGAGTGGTGTAATTAAAATTATTCATGTTGCTTTTCATTTGTATTGATGTTAGCATTGCTATTAAAACTTGACTGGTGCGAGCACCCGTCATTTACCATTATCGAAAAATGAGCCAAAAACTAAATGACAGCTTTTTATAAGGGCTCAGAATTATTATTCAACACACTCTAAGATGTGAAGATTCATTTTTGAAATGTAGGATTCTACAGTCTTCCTTTAAGTAAAGATTTGCCAGAAATTACACTTGCTCAGATGTCATCTGTCCCCAAGAATACGCTATGGTTTTCTGCGCCGGTTGGCTGGATTTATAGACTGCCATTAATACTCTTGCATATGCGCCTGCATGCATAAACAGTGTGGTAATGTGTTAGTCAGGATGACTAATGAGAATAATTAATTTTACCATATATATGCAGAAACAGGTCTATGGAGTTCACAATTACACCTAAGCTTTTTTAATAGGTTTGAAAAGTCAATGTATACCTCACTTCTCTGACTGGGACTTCGTTTTATCTGCCCCCATCTCTATCTCTCCCCCAGCGAGAGAGAGAGAGAGAGAGAGAGAGAGAGAGAGCAAGGTCTGTTGAAACTGCAACTACACATCTTCAGGTCACAGTATTCTTCCTCCATCTTTCATTTTGTACGTGTCTATGCTCATGTCTTTATGTCTTATGTTTTCCCTACCCCGATATAACCCGATCAGCACAGCTTTTTTTTTTTTTTTTTTTTTTTACTTCGTATATCCCACCCACAGTGCCTGTCCTGCAGGCAGCTAACTTTCCGATAGATCCAGGTAACTTAAGCAGAGTGCAGAGCTTTGTTGGCTATAGTAAGGTGATACTTGGGAAAAAAGTTCTCATCTCCAAGGGCGCACGTTGCATCCCTGAGCTCTTGAAAGGAAGGCTGCAGAGCCCAGGGCTGTTCTGAAATAACATCAGGAAGAATACAGGGCCAGGGCATCCTCGG